>NW_026111963.1:272500-275086 GCF_024679095.1 Eriocheir sinensis
CATACTTCCAGCAAGAAGGAAAGGTAGATGTTGACAGGCAGAGGCGAAAGAGTTTGACCAGGCAGGGTGACAGCACGGAGCACAGTTTTAAGGACAATAGGAGCACTCCATCAGGTCCATAAGCCTTCTGAGGATTGAGGCCAGAGGGCATAGAAAACATCATTTTGAAGAATCTTTATAACAGGCATAAAGGAGTCAGAGGGGATGAGTAGGAGGAATATGCCCAGAATCGTCCAGAGTGGGTTTTAGAAAAAGTTTGAGAGAAGAGTTCAGCCTTAGAGATAGATGAGACGGCAGTGTTGCCGTCAGGACTGAGAGTGGAGGGAAAGATGAAGAAGTGAAGTTGGAGGAGATGTTTTGGCTAGATGCCAGAAGTCACGGGAAGAGTTAGAAAGCAAGGTTTGACATTTCTATTAATGAAAGAATTTTGGTTAGTCGGAGAATAGATTTGGCACGATTTCGGGCAGAAATGTAAAGTTCATAATTAGCATTAGTTTGAAGGCTCTGGTATCTTTTGTGAGCTACCTCTCTATCATTGACAGTACGAGAACTGTCTTCAGGGCAGCATGTGGTCTAAGCCCACATGCTGCCCTGAAACTCCTATCAACGGACTCTGCATTCTCTCTAAAGAGAGGATGAAAGATGAGCTCCGGGGGGGAGCATGAGCCAAGTAGGATGGCGCCACTATAAACACTCGCCTGCACCATAACAGGCTGGGTCGACAATCAGGATCCATCAAGAAAGCCTACTGGCGCTATATGCAAACGTTAAAAAAAGTGCTAGTCTGTCAGTTAATTGGTCAAATAGTTAGTAAGCGAATCAGTCAGTCATCAATCAGCCATTTAGTCATTAATTAAGTTCGTCGTCAGTTATTAAGTTCATAACCGCTATGGTCAGTCAATAAGTTGGTCAGCCATTTAGAAAGTCAGAATTTTGGTTCGTATCCGCTATAGTCAATCAGTAAGTCAGTCCGTCAGCAGCTCAGTCAGTCAGAGGGTCGGTCGGCCGGTCAGTCAATCAGACAGATAGTCAGTCAGCCATTCGGTCAGTCGAAATTTGGTTCGTATCCGCTATGGTCAAACAATCAATCAGTCCGTCAGCCTCCAGATGATGGTGTGGAGGTGGAGAAAAAGGAGGAAGAAGTGGAGGTGGTGGGCGGGTGGTGTCTAGCGGTTGAAACGGAAGTGAAATGTTGTTAAAACTTTCGTTTTCCTTGCGGTTTGTTTAGCTAAGTTTCCAAGTATTTCTCTTGATATGTCATGAACCTTTTAATTACACACACACACACACACACACACACACACACACACACACACACACACACACACACACTTCAACTCTTACGTACATGACGCGGCGACTTGAAGACACACGCCCCACCTTCTTCCTGTAAAAAAAAGCAAATAATAATAATGCAGTTAAGAATTTTTGGTGTAGAACTTTCAGAATTCTTAAAGTTAACTCGATGACACACATTTACACAAACTTGTACTTTTGTAATAATATGACAAGTTGTAAAAAAAATTATCTACTATTAAGCATTGGAAGGTTTGACTCCACGCTGGGAAAAACAATAGATAAGCAGACTGAGACGAACACACTAAAGCAACAATAGACAATAAAATACGCACGCAGAAAACAAACACAAGCATACAAGATAAAAGGTAAACATGCATTAATAAACAAGTATGCAAGCACACAAAAACACAGTAGAGTAAACACACACATACACAAAAAAACACTCCACACTCACGCCACACATACACACACATACAGACTCTCTCCATCCCAAAACACTTGCCTCATACCTTCCAACACACAGCAACGCCCCTCTACACCTTTCCTAACCCCCCTACCCACCCTCCCAAACACACACACACAAAAAAAAAAAAAAACGAGAACGTACACAAACTCGTCCTGGCCACAACATATACTCTCAAGTAATGGACGGCGGACTCTTGATTTTGCTGCGCCCTTGTCATTAAGCCGGGAATTTTGGAAAATCAACCGCTTTGGGGCGAATCGCCATAATTCCCTTATTTATGGGGATACAGAAATTTTTTTGGTAGCAATCGACGGCAAATTGAAAGGGCTATATTAATAAGCGACCGTGCTCAAAAAACGATTCGAAAGGGTAATATATATATATATATATATATATATATATATATATATATATATATATATATATATATATATATATATATATATATATATATTTTTTACATACGGAGACAGTTCAAGGGCGTAATGAAAAAAAAGAAAAAAAGGCCCCTTACTGCTCCAGAACAGAGGTTAAAGGTGTTCAAAATCAAAGGTCAATTTCGGGAGAAGAGGTGTCCTGATACCCTCCTCTTGAAAGAGTTCAAGTCATATGCAGAAGGAAATACAGATGAAGGAAGATTGTTCCAGAGTTTACCAGCGTGAGGATGAAGGAGTGAAGATGCTGGTTGACTCTTGCATAAGGGTTTGGACAGTATAGGGATGAGCATAAAGTAGCAAGTCTTGTGCAGCAGCCGCGGGAGGAGGCATGTAGTTAGCAAGTTCAGAAGAGCAGTCAGCGTGAAAATATCGATAAAAGATAGA
>NW_026111964.1:0-180000 GCF_024679095.1 Eriocheir sinensis
CCAGTCAAACAACACAGGCTGTAGAAATCCGGTATCATAGAATCGTTTCACTAGTAAATAGGTTTCATGCATGCAACTGATATTCTTCTAAAATGTTGGTGTAAAGGTTGATGGAAAATGATTTTTGTACCCTTCTTATCATATCTGTTAAGTTAAATGATGTTCCTGTGCATTGCCGTATGTCTGTCTTTTGCATGTATGTAATTGGCAAAAGTTGCCGATTTTCGCTATTTTCAACTCAACCTCAAAGGACTACTATTTGTGTTAGAGACTTCAATTCTTTTTCTAAAATTACCTAATATTGTATGGTATTCAGATGTGCATTCAAATAAACAGTTATATCATCATGAGTTTTTTTGTTGGCCTTCAAATGAAAGAAAGTCTTAATTTCAAGCATAAGTAAAATTACGTCACACTTTGACCTCTGGTGACCTTGACTTTCATCTGATGACCTTGAACTTGTTTTCATGTTGTAGATAACTAAACTAGCTTCAATTTAAGCACCAACACAAAACCATAGGTTAATTGTGTGCAATGTTGTGTTAATTTTAATTTCCCGTACCCCTAACTTTTGGAGCGATTTTGCATCAGAGCATTTCTAACAAACTAGTGAATATCTCCATTACTGCCGGGTTTCAGAACAAACACCCTCGCTAAAAATGTGTCCAAGGTGGTCCACTATCAAAATCAGGTGGGTAATTTTGTGGACATAAAATGGATGCAAACACCCCTTGGCTCCAGGACTAATACCCTCGCACTCTGGCAATGTCAAAGATCTTCTGAGTTTCCGCCAACTGCTTCTGGTTCTCTTTGGCTTTTGTTTGGCGAGTGTGCTTTGCTGCTGTGTTGCTTTTAAATGTTTTCAGATTTCGGCGGTGGATGGTGTCAGAGATTAAACGTTGTCTTGTCACAAATCGCTCAGTCCGAAAGGTCTCATAGAGTGTCTTGCATGTAGCATCGAACTGCAGAAGATCATTACGGATTTCCTGTGGCATTAATTCCTGTGATATGATATTGTGTAGGGTCTGTACATCATCCTTACTCTTCTGCGCAGAAGATCTCACAGGGTTGTCATGTTCTTTGACATACCTAATTATTTCATCAACCAAGGCTTCAGAACTTCGAGTTGCTGGGAGATTGAACTCATGATTCACCAGAAGTTCTCTGCTGGGTGTGACAACACCACTGATCTTGTACTGCAGGTTGACCACTGCCAACATCTCATGGTGGATAATTTCCCATTGAGCAACAAACTGCTTCCTCTTTGTACTCCCTATGATACCACCAGCACTCTTCTGAGAGCGATTGATTGTCTGCTCAAGACACATGTCTGCTCCAACAGAAGTGAATTGACCTCCTGTCCGCTTCACAACAAACTTTCCAGCTTTGAAGTTTTCAAACACATTTGAGGCATCTTGTGGTAACTTCCTCATATCCTCCAGATAAACGTGAGAATGATCCCACATGCCCTGCATGCTGTCAAGGGTGGAGCTTCAAGAATCATCTTATTGTCAAATGACACAGATGTCCTGGTACTTGGACTTCATTACTGGAATCTCTTGAGAGGTTATGGCCTCAAGGAACTGTGGATAAGAGCAGGTGTGGGAAATGCAACCAGACACATACCACTGCATACCTTGGCAGAGAAGATGGACCCTGAGATCCGCAAAGTCATACTACCACTCCATCACCTTACTGGTTGTGATTCATCAAGCAAATTTGGAACTAAATCTTCTGGTTTGAAAGCAAAGCCTGCTCAATATCTCTGTGAATTTGGGAAGGATCCAACCAATATTGACTTTGCGGCAGTTGAAGAGTATCTTGTGAACGTCTTCAAATCTGGAACACCATGTAAATCAATGGACCAGCTGAGGCATCATCTCTACCATCACAGCAAGAAGACCATATTAGACCTTCCTCCAACTAGTCGCTCAGTTAAAGGACACATACTTCGAGCATTCTATGGGACATACTTGCAGTTACACTGCCTTGACAATGCAGAACTAAACCTGTGCGAGTTTGGCTTCTATCAGGATTACTGTGCTCTGCTGCCCGAGAGAATGCAGTTATTGCTTCCAAATGATTTTCCACTCCCATGCAAATGTTCTGCCTGTTACCCAGCGCTGTCCTTGCAGACAAAATCAAATTACATGTTGCCCCTACTGCAGCTGCCAGTCAAACAACACAGGCTGTAGAAAAAGGTGGTGTAGGAGGAAGTGGTGGTGGAGGAGGAGGAGGAGAAGGAGGTGGAGGAGGAGGAGAAGGAGGAGGAGTAGGAGTAGGAGGAGGAGTAACACAAAGAAACACAAAGGGAGAACAAACAACAGCAGACCTGCTGGTCCTTAGAGGCTGTTTGTGACAAGCTACACTAACTAATCAAAGGTGGAAGATGAAGGACAGCAAAGGCGAAGGCTCCTCCCCACCCCCCATCCCTCCAGCCAAAGCTGGCAGGAAAGGAAAAAGAACCATGCAGCATGGAAAAACTGCATGGAAATTATGTAGGAAAGAGGATAGAACTACCATTACTGCTACCACTAACCGGGCGATAACAGCGGACAAGGACACCAGTATTCGAAAGAGCTTAGCGTTATTACGACAATGAGTAATATCTTAGTTGCCGGTTGGATTCAAAATACTTGTCTAATCTATTCTTGAAGGCCGTAACTGTTGTACTATCAACGACATCACAGGGTAGAGAAATCCAAACATTAACTGCTCGATTGAAGAAGTGTTTAGCTTCGTGCGACGAGAATCTTTTACCACTTATCTTCAAATTGTGATTTCTTCTTGTTCTATTTGATCGATCAATTGTAATCTTCCGCATTAATAGCACTGAATCCTTTAAACACTTTAAACACTTCTATTAGATCGCCTCGCATTTTTCGTTTTGATAGGCTGAATAAATTTACTTCTTTAAACCTCTGTTCATATGATAAATTTCTCAATCTAGGAATCATCTTTGTTACTCTTCGTTGAACACGTTCCAACTTTTCTATGTCTTTTCTGTAATAGGGAGACCAAAACTGTACACAGTACTCTAGATGGGGTCGAACCAACGAATTATACAGTTTTAATATTACTTTTGCCGATTTATTATTAAAGACTCGTCCGATGAAGCCAACCAATTTGTTTGCAGTTTTAACTACCTCTGAACAATGGTGGCCGGGCTTTAAATCACTTGATATAGTGATTCCAAGATCTTTTTCTTTACTTACTGCAGAGAGTTGTTTGCCATTCATTACGTACCGAACGCGATTGTTATTTTTCCGATGTGTAACACTTTACATCTGTCAACGTTAAATTTCATGTGCCATTGATTGGCCCAACGTGCAAGATCTAGATCTGATTGTAAAGCTTCTTCGTCGAGTTTCGCAGTTACTTTACTAGCAATTTATTTGTCATCAGCAAATTATGATATTATGCAAGTGAACCC
This sequence comes from Eriocheir sinensis, assembly GCF_024679095.1. Lineage (NCBI taxonomy): Eukaryota > Metazoa > Arthropoda > Malacostraca > Decapoda > Varunidae > Eriocheir > Eriocheir sinensis. Next base: position 3,434 of record NW_026111964.1, read on the forward strand.
ATCATCGATATCATTAACATAAATTAAGAAGAGCATGGGGCCAAACACTGATCCTTGAGGTACGCCGCTTCTGACATCGAGCCAGTTAGATGTAACACCGTTTAGAACTACTCTTTATTTCCGCTCAGAGAGCCAGTCCACAAGCCAATTGTGAATGTTACCCTAGATACCGTGCGCCAATAGTTTGCTGAGCAATCGTTGGTGGGGGATCTTATCAAATGCCTCATGAAAATCCAGATATATGATATCTACTGATCTGCTTTCATCGAACACCTCAAAATATAATGAAAAAATCTAGTTAGTTAGTTAAACACGAACGTTTACTACGGAAGCCATGTTGCGAATTATTTATTATTTTATTTTCTTCGAAGAATTTCACCATATTGTCGCGAATGATAGTCTCAATTAACTTACAAGCAATCGATGTCAGGCTAATTGGTCGATAGTTTCCTGGATGAGACTTGTCCCCCTTTTTGAAAATTGTGACATATGCTGGTTTCCAATCCGACGGAACTTTTCCAGCTGTTAAAGATTTATTGAATATGATGGAGAGCGGACAAAGTGAACTCTTCCACAGGGACGGAAAACACCTGTCTCCCTTGGGGGAAGCCTGATTCGGATGGCTCCTAAACGACGAAGTACGTGACACCCGATCAAAAAACGACCCTCAGCCACGCCCTCCACCCCGCCGTGTAAATAGACGCCATGCATCGCAACAAACTCGTAACCGTGATTCCGCAAGTACCACCAACTCTATAAACAAGCCTCTAGATAACTTTAGTTTCAATGCGCGTAGCATAAAAACAAGTTTGATTAGCTGAGATGTCTTGCTTTAACAGAAAATATTGACATAATTGCTATAACCGAAACATTTATCGACACCACAAATATTGATTTAAGTTCCGAATACAACATAGATGGCTACAGACTCTTCAACAAAGATCGTGTAAACCGTAGAGGCGGTGGCGTCGCCCTTTATGTCAAAAGCTATTTGCAACCCACTGACAAAACACCGGGAAACAGTAACGTTGAACATTTGTGCGTGCGAGTAAACATTGCAAAAGTCAACTTAAATATATCTGTCACCTACAGACCTCCCGGGCAATCACTCGATGACGACCTTGAAATGTACAGCGTCTTAAGGCAGTCACTTAATAACAGCGACTCACTGATATTAGGAGACTTTAACCTCCCCCATATCGACTGGGCGACACTGTCAGGTACAGAAGGCGAGTCACATAGAATGATCGAATTTCTAGAAGAAAATTATCTAAGCCAAATGGTTTCTGAGCCAACTCGACAAAATAATATACTCGACCTTGTTATAACGACCCAAGATAACCTAATCAGTAGTGTCACGGTAGGAGAACACCTCGGTTCTTGCGATCATAAATTAGTGCGCGTCGACATTAAAGCTCAATCATCAGTGACTGAAAATAAAGTAAAGGTGCCCAATTTCAAAAGAGCTAACTTCGTAGAAATCCGACAAAAACTAACAGAAATACAACTATCAGATGACGGCAACGTAGAGGAAGCCTGGCTAAGCCTTAAAAATCACTTACTCACTCAGCAGAACACATTCGTCCCCTTGTGCGATAGCGAATTAACACTAATAAAAGCCCACCGTGGTTTAATAGCGAAATTAAACAATCAGTCAATGAGAGAAAATTGTTTTACAGGTTAAAGAAAGAACAAAGCACGCCCGAAAACATTAGACTTTATAATGATGCCAGGCGACGAGTAAAAAGACTAGTAGGTCAGGCAAAGCGTAGATACGAAGAAAATATTGCAGCCAACTGTAAAAATAATCCGAAATCTTTCTTCAGTTACATAAACAACAGAAAGGCGATCAAAAGTGGTATTGGACCTTTAACAAACAGCGACGGTGCACTAGTGACTGACAGCCAACACATTGCAAACCTCTTAAACAATTACTTTTCCTCGGTGTTTAATACTAACAGTCTTCCTCTCGCTACCACCAACACCAGTACTATTGTAAATCTCGAGCATGCATTGCCTAATTTTGAAATAACAACCGATGAAGTCCTTAAAGCTCTCCATTCACTTAAAACAAATAAAAGTCCTGGACCTGACAAAGTATATCCAACTCTGCTGAAAGAAAAAAGAGCGAAATACTCTCCTCCCTCACAAACGTATTCAATATGTCAGTGCGACAAGTAATCGTCCCTTCAGATTGGAATAAGGCTAACGTGACACCGATTTTATAGATAGGAGAAAAAATAGTACCAGGTAATTTCAGGCCCATTAGTCTAACTTCGGTTGTAGGTAAGCTACTTGAGGGCATAATTAGAGACAAAATTGTGAATTACCTTGAAAGCCACTCATTGATTGGGGACTCACAACATGGCTTCCGAAACAAAAGATCCTGCCTATCAAACCTATTAACCTTTTATAACGACCTCTTCACTGTTTATGACGTAACCAAATCACTGGACGTAGTCTATCTTGATTTCAGAAAGCGTTTGATAAAGTCCCGCATCATAAATTACTTTACAAATTAAAGCAAATAGGTATTGACGGTCAAGTAAACCAATGGATCGCGAATTGGTTGAGCAACAGACAACAAAGAGTAGTGATTGACGGATTTAACTCAGAGTGGGCGCCTGTCACTAGTGGCGTCCCTCAGGGCTCAGTCCTTGGCCCAGTGCTCTTCATTATTTACATCAACGACGTGGATGTTGGACTCAATAACCGCATTAGTAAATTTGCAGACGACACAAAGATTGGCAACTCGGTTCTCACTGACGAAGACAGGCAAAGCCTCCAAGAGGATTTGCACAAAATTTCAGCTTGGTCGGATAGATGGGAGATGCCCTTTAACGTAGACAAGTGCCAGGTCCTTCAAGTTGGAACGAGGAATATGAAGTTCGAATACGAAATGCGCGGCGTTAAACTCAAAAGCGTTCAATGCGTCAAAGACTTGGGGGTCAAAATCGCGTCAAACCTCAAATTCTCACAGCAATGCATCGATGCAGCAAATAAAGCGAACAGAATGTTGGGCTTCATTAAAAGAAACTTTGTATTCAAGAATAAAGATGTAATACTCCCGCTCTACAACAGTTTAGTCAGACCCCACTTGGAATATGCGGTACAGTTTTGGTCTCCCCACCATGCAAAGGATATTGCTAAATTAGAAGGTGTTCAGCGTCGGGCAACGAAAATGATCCCTTCCTTGCGCAACAAATCCTACGAAGAAAGGCTTTCTACCCTTAACATGTTCTCTCTTGAGAAACGTCGCCTCCGAGGAAAACTGATCGAATGTTTTAAAATACTTAATGGTTTCACGAATGTAGACAGATCAACATTGTTTATGATCGATGACACTTTGCGCACGAGGAACAATGGCGTAAAACTCAGATGTAGACAAGTAAATTCAGACTGCACCAAATTTTTCTTCACCAACGTTGTAGTGCGAGAATGGAATAAGCTTCCACCGTCAGTGGTGCAGTGTAACACGATTGACTCCTTCAAAAATAAGCTCGACCGTCACTTCCTTCAACTTAATATCAACTAGAGTAGAAATGCAACGTTTTGGAGTCTTCTGATTAATGTAAAATCACTTAGGTTTAAGGACAGACCACCAAGTCTGGACCATGGGGTCTGTGTGGTCTGATTTTCTATGTAAATCTATGTAAATCTCTCTCTCTCTCTCTCTCTCTCTCTCTCTCTCTCTCTCTCTCTCTCTCTCTCTCTCTCTCTCTCTCTCTCTCTCTCTCTCTCTCTCTCTCTCTCTCTCTCTGTGGTTTCTGAGAGTGTCTCTGCCTGTGGTTGCGTAGTGTTTCCGGTGTTTTTGCGTGTGATTTGGCTGTTTCCGAGTGTTCTACGTGGGTTTCAGAGTGTTTCAAGTGTGTTGTTGTGTTTCCGGTGTTTTTGCGTGTGATTTGGCTGTTTCCGAGTGTTCTACGTGGGTTTCAGAGTGTTTCAAGTGTGTTGTTGTGTTTCCGGTGTTTTTGCGTGTGATTTGGCTGTTTCCGAGTGTTCTACGTGGGTTTCAGAGTGTTTCAAGTGTGTTGTTGTGTTTCCGGTGTTTTTGCGTGTGATTTGGCTGTTTCCGAGTGTTCTACGTGGGTTTCAGAGTGTTTCAAGTGTGTTGTTGTGTTTCCGGTGTTTTTGCGTGTGATTTGGCTGTTTCTGAGTGTTCTATGTGGGTTTCAGAGTGTTTCAAGTGTGTTGTTGTGTTTCCGGTGTTTTTGCGTGTGATTTGGCTGTTTCCGAGTGTTCTACGTGGGTTTCAGAGTGTTTCAAGTGTGTTGTTGTGTTTCGGTGTTTTTGCGTGTGATTTGGCTGTTTCCGAGAGTGTTCTACGTGGGTTTCAGAGTGTTTCAAGTGTGTTGTTGTGTTTCCGGTGTTTTTGCGTGTGATTTGGCTGTTTCTGAGTGTTCTGTCTTGGGTTCAGAGTGTTTTCAAGTGTGTTGTTGTGTTTCCGGTGTTTTTGCGTGTGATTTGGTTGTTTCTGAGTGTTCTGTGGGTTTCAGAGTGTTTCCAGGTGTATTGTTGTGTTTTCAGTGTTTTGCGTGTGATTTGGCTGTTCTGGAGTGTTCTATGTGGGTTTCAGAGTGTTTGGGTGTGTTGTTGTGTTTCCAGTGTTTTGCGTGTGATTTGAATTTGTTTCTGAGTGTTTCTTGGGTTTCAGAGTGTTTTCAGTGTGTTGTTGTGTTTCCAGTGTTTTATTGTGTGGTTGGTTGTTTCTGGGTAACTATGTGGGTTTCAGAGTGTTTCGAGTGTGTTGCTGTGTTTCAGTGTTTTGCGTGTGATTTGGCTGTTTCCGGTGTTCTATGTGGGTTTCAGAGTGTTTCAAGTGTGTTGTGTTTCAGTGTTTTGCGTGTGATATGGTACGTGGGTGTTCTTGCATAGGGTTGTCGTATACTCAGGTGTTTTTTTCCTTTTGCGTTGTGCTTGCAGACACCTCACCCTTTGAATTCCCCTGAGGTTTATCACTCCTCCTCTACACCCTCTCTAGAAATCCCCTAAAGGATTAACCCTTCCCTACCCCCTTCCCTCCACCTCACCTAAAAGCCCCCCCCCACCCTCCGCTCACCTCACCCCTCTGCTCCTCCACTACAAATCCCCCTAGAGGATTTAAGCCCTTCTACCCTCCCCAAAATGTCGAGTCCGTTCTGGTGGGGCACCGAAGGGAATTTCCCTGATTAGGCGTTGTCAGATGTACTAGCAACAATTGTATTGTCTTATTATTGTTAGACTGGCTGCAAATGAAACTTCATAATAGTAATATTTATATAAAATTATAATAAGGATGTATAGAGGCTCTGAATATTGTTCTAGTGGAATGATAGCAATGACTTTATATAAATACCACAAAATGTAGCAGCTCTGTTCTCCAATGTTGCCCTTTTGAGGCTGGGTCAAGAATTTACAGTGACCTTTTCCTTGCTAATCCTGCAGAAACAGAGAGTCAATTCTCACTTGATAACCCAACACACTTTTACACACACACACACACACTTTTACACACACACACACACACACACACACACACACACACACACAGAAACACACACACACACACACAAACACAAATATATTTTTACACACAAGCACACACACACACACACACACACACACACACACAACTGCCACACACACACACACACACACGTGAGAGAGAGAGAGAGAGAGAGAGAGATATCTCAAGAGAAGAGACATAATAACCAGAAGAAGAAGAGAAGAAGAATAATGAATATCAACATAATAATGCAGAATTCCTATTTCACAAATCGATAGCACACACACATCGACAACACAGAGAGAGAGAGAGAGAGAGAGATGGCACCTAAGAAGTGCAGTTACTTGTAACGGTAGCTTCTCAGCTCGCACTTTTTACAGGGCGTTCTGTTGTCTGTCATTGTGTCTGTAATACTCCAGGCAGCATCTTGAGACAAGACTGCAGGAGCAGGAAGAGAAGATGGAAGAGGAGGCCAGAATAAAATAATAGAGCTTTCTCTCCACCAGGCAGCATCCTCGGAGGACAAGACTGCAGGAGCAGAAGAGAAGATGGAAGCAGGTCAGAATAAAATAATAGAGCTTTCTCGCTTGCTGTATTTGCCTCCTTGCGGGAATTCATCCAGGCTAACGTTGCTGTGGTGCAAACCCTTCTCCAACCATGCCCCTTGCCCTCAGCGGTACCGTCGACTTCAGCGGACAACACCACTGGCCCAACGGGAGGATCTAGTGGCACCGCTTAGCAGTGGCTTCACCGTCGTGAATGGAGGGCCAAACCAGCCAGACAAGCGATTTTTTTTTTTTTTTTTACAGCAGGGACAGGGCTCAAGGGCACAAAAAAGTAAACATTAATAGAATAAAAAAAAGCCGCTACTCGCTGCTCTAAAAGGAATCCAAAGAGGTGAAGCCGAAAGAATAAGTCAGTTTCAGGAGGAGGTGTCCTGATACCCTCCTCTTAGAAGGAGTTCAGAGTCGTAAACTTGGGAGGAAATACAGATGAAGGAAGGTGTTCCAGAGTTTACCAGCGTGAGGGATGAAAGAGTGAAAGATGCTGGTTAACTCTTGCATAAGGAGTTTGGACAGTATAGGGATGAGCATGAGGTAGAAAGTCCCGAGGTGCAGCCCAGGGGGCCGCACTTGAGGGGGCGTACGGTGTAACCAGTTCAGAAGAGGCAGTCCAGCGTGGAAATATCGATAGAAGATAGAAAGAGGAGGGCAACATTGCGGCAGAATTTAAGGAGGTGAAAGACTATCAGTATGAGGAGGAGAGCTGAAAGAGAGAGTACTGGGAAGAGCCTTTGCCTCCACTCTGTCCCAGAAGAGCTGTGTGGTGGAGCCCCACACATGAGATACGCATACTCCATACGAGGGGGCCGGACCAAGGCCCCTGTATATGGACAACGCCCAACTTCAATGCAGGGGAGAAGGAACTGGCGGAGACATTTTTACCGAACGCCAGCCTCGAAGCTGATTTAGTAAGAGATGAGATGTAAGTTTCAGTTGAGGATTTTTTTACAAGGAGTTAAGGATAGACCGAGGATGTTTAGTGTTGAGGAAAGAGTGATAGCTGGGTGTTGTCAAGGAATAGGGGATAGTTGTTTGGAAGATTGTGTCAGGATGAATAGGGGTGGAGAAACTGTGTTTTTCAAGGCGTTGAAAAGGACACCAGGGTTCTTCTTGCCCCCAATCGGGCTCAATAATAGTAAGGTCTGAGGCTAAGCGTTCTGCAGCCTCCAGCATATGAAATCGTTAAGTTCCTGAAGAGGTGGGTCTTCTATTAAAAAGAAGAGTTGAATAAGTAGGCAGAGTGGAATCGTCTGGCGTAGGAGATGGATGAGACAGTTCGTTTTGGAAAGATCATCAATGAACAACAGAAAAAGGAGTGGGAGATAGGACAGAACCTGTGGGACACCAGGTTTTACTGTTAATAGATTTTGGGGAAGAACAGTGACCCGGTCTACCACGGCAGAAATAGAACAGTCAGAAAGGAAACTGGAGATAAAGGTGTACAGAGGAGGATAGCAAACCGTAGGAGGGTGGGTTTAAAGAAGCGAAAGATTTGTGCCGGGCCCTATCAAAGAGCTTTTGATATGTCCAGCGCAATAGCAAGGATTTCACCGAAAACGGCCTGTTCATTGCCTCAACAGGTTTGCCATTCTGGAGGAGGAGGATGAGCAGGAGAGCACCTTCCTGGTGGGTGACTCGCATGATTCGCCCAGCAGGTCGTTGAGTTCTGTAGGCAGATTCCTCGTCGAAGAAAATTGGAACTAATGTGCTATCCTGGTTGCTGGGATCGACTTGACATAACTTGCCTTGCATCTTCAGGGAGATCTCCCCCCAGGCTACTAATGATTCACTGTTTATTATTCCACACACAGGTACGAACGACATCACCACGACCAATCTGAGGAACTCCTGGAGAAGTGATACCGTGGCTCATCCAGCAGTATAAGACTAAATCCCTAACATTTTGATTTCAGGGTTCTACCTGCGGACGTGGGCAGGAGAGCGACTTCTTCAGTAAAAGACTTCAGCCTAAACAACTTCGCTTACAGACTTTCTTTGCAGAGAAGCTTGACATGCAGGTTCTTCCAACGCCTGGGACCAGTTTCTACCTGGACAAGAGTGACTCTTCTCCACAGGGACAAGGATTGCACCTTTCCCATCAGGGCAGCTAGCAGATTCAAACTCCTCCAGCGACATGCAGTACGTGACACCCCGATCAAAAACGACCCTCAGCCACGTCCTCCACCCCGCCCGTGTAAATAGACGCCATTCATCTCAACAAACCCGTAACCGTGATCCCTGCAGGTACCTCCCACCTCTGACCACCAAAACCTCCCTAGATAACTTAGAAATTGTTATGAATTTCAATGCGCGTAGCCTAGAAACAAATTTGAATTGAACTAAGATGTCTTGCTCTGACTACAATATTTTGACATGGTGCCTTGCTATAACCAGAAACATTTATCAAACACCACAGATATTGATTTAAGTTCCGAGATGCAACATAGGTATTACAGACTCTTCAACAAGATCGTGTAAACCGTGAGGCGGCGGCGTCGCCGCGTCATCAAAAGCTATTTGCGGCCACTGACCAAAACTACAGGAAACAGTAACGTTGAACATTTGTGCGTGCTGAGTAAACATTGCAAAAGTTAATTTAAATGCTATCTGTCTTTGCCCACAGGCCTCAGAGCCAATCACTCGATGACGACCTTGAAATGTAACAGCGTCTTAAAGGCAGTCCATATGTAACGACTCTTTGATATTAGGGTTTAACCTCCCCATATCGACTGGAGCGACACTGTCAGGTACAGAAAGAGCGAAGTCACATAGAATGATCGAATTTCTTGAAAAAAATTATCTAAAGCAAATGGTTTCCTGAACCAACTTGACAAAATAACATGCAGCCTTGACCTTGATATAACGCGACCCAGATAACCTGGTCCGTAATGTCACGGTAGAGAGAAACACCTTGGTTCCTGCGATCATAGAATTAGTGCGGCATTCATTTGCACGTATGTTGTGTTTACTTCACATGGTGCTGCACTCTTCGGCTCACAACCGAGAGAGCCGGGATTTTCGATTCACCGGACGGGTGGAAGGAAATTTGGGCGGCTTTTTCCGATACCCTACCGCTATGTCCGCCCAGCAGTGAATGGGTTCCAGGTATTAATCAGGGGTTGTTGTCCGCAATCTCCTGTGATCTGTTCCGCTTATCCTATAGTTACCTTCCCTTCGTCTCTCCAGCATGCTGACCACAGATGCTGCACCAACTAAACAAACTTTTCCAGGCACTTTCACATTGCCAGAAACTGGGGTGTAACTTTTAAATGCTGTCTTGGATTTACCAGGTTTGTCATCATCATTGTCAGCATTAGCTTAGCTTAGAAATTGTGTGAGGAACAGTCTGCCAGTGGTGAACCCACAGAATTACACAGTCTGGGCAGGCACACAACCTTGACATGACAGGAACAGTTATTGAAGGGACGACTTAGATATTTTATTCTTGCCAGTGTATAAGTGAAGAGTGTACACTGTAACACACCAGTACTCTATAGTGCTGGCTCTTGAACTGGAGGGGTGTGCTGCGCACTAATAATTTTCAAGAGGGCGTCTAACTCTGGGAGAAAGGTAAGCCTAGCAGAAAATTTGGGAGAAGCCTCCGCTTCTAGTGGTTAAGCCTTTTCCTCCACCTGCATCACCATCCTCCTTACATTTCATCTACAGGCTCTTCAAGGTAATTAGAATACCTATTACACGTTCATCTAGTGGTGAAATTCCCCACAACGGCAGCGGCAGGCTATTGTTCGCCTCACATCACCACGGAAGGACATGGCGGAGAAGCTTGAGCAGCAGCAGTCTTCACACAGGTGCTATCCACCATAGCCTTACCGTGACAATGACAGCCAATGATGATGATGACCGTATTGTGTGTGTGTGTGTGTATTACCTAGTTGAGGAAGTAGGAAAGAGCTGTATGCTAAACCGATGCTGTCCATCTACCTGCTAGCAATGTCAGTTTGACTTTAATTCATGAATCCCGTTTTTTGCACTTTGGTCTCCTCGTCAGAGTCTGTTCCGTGTGTGTGTTGATATTGTGTGTATGTAGAGAGGAGACTGTGCAGTTTGATCCCGCCACCTAGACTCAAGGGAGGAGAAAGGAAGGGGACAGAAAGAGATGAGGGAAGGAAGGAAGAGGGAGAGGAGATGGATGTACGTGTGTGTGTGTGTGTGTGTGTGTTAATAATGTGTGTATTTAGTATTTTGTGGTCTGCGTTGAGGCGAGGCTGGCTCCTGGTAGTCCTGTCTCATAAATCCCCATTCCCATCATGCCTCATTTGGTGGGACACTGCTCCTCCCACCACCTCTTCCACCAAACTTTATTCAAATGTTCAACACTTCTGTGAAAACCTACCCCTTTGGAAGTCCTCAATTCCTTGTAGAGGATTTTCATATCCTCTCGGCCCCTGCGTTCCTTGATGGAAAGAATCATCTCTGTCACCTCCATCAAACTTATTTATAACTTGCGGTGCAGTCCAGATCTCATATACTTCTTTGTTTGGTGTCAAATCAAGTCCATGTCTCCTCGGTTTGTCTTCTTGCGTCATATTCAAGGTTCTGGGACCATTTGGATGCAATTCTATCGTTTATTTGTCTGTAAATGGAATGAACTTATGGAAATGTGAAGTCTACTACCAGGGGCCGGTTGGCCTATACAAATTGTCCTGTTATATTGTCCTCTATGGGTTTCAAACAACTTGTTTTGTAGCTACTCTGTGGATAGTGTCTTTACATCGATTCCTCCCAAATCCTTTTTCTTCATCTCACCACTGCTAATTGTCTCCTCCATCTGTATATGTTTTCCTCAATCTTTTTACTTTGTTTTCCTGACTTTGGCATTGACTGCATTAAATTCACCTCACTTTAGCTCATCTATTTCCTATCCAAGTCTTTTGCCAGCTCCTCTGATCTTCATCGTCACTCCTTTTCTCATTGTACATAGATGTAGGGAAATATTTTTGACTTTTGTAATGGCAGACCTCAGTTGCAGGAACTGCTCATCAGCCCTCCTCTCTGCTCTCCAATTTGGTTCTTCTCTGATCACCCAGGTCCTCCATTTTGTCTTCCTGTTAAAGTAATCCTTCATCCACTCCTAGCTGCCATTCCTCCCCCTGCTGTAGTTTCCAGGTTAACGCAGTATAACCTTGTCAAAAAGCTTTTTTCAAATTGATCTGCAATCAATACCCTTCTCTCTTGCACGCAATGTTGTAGGTGAGAAACCACGAAGGAGGTTGGTGATTTTTTGATTTCATAAATCCATGTCTTCATTTTATCATGTTTTCCTTTTCTAAATAGTCGACACATTTGTTTTTTATTATACTTTTTCCCTAAATCTTTACATTACACCATCGAGAACTGACCTATAATTTAGTAGTTCAATTTCATCCTCCACTGTAAGTTGGTACAATGTTCGCTCTCTTCCTCTAAGGGCACTTTCCTGTATTCATAGAACGTGTTGTATGTCATGAAGTGGCTCGTATTCATTCTACTTTGGCATGACCGGAGATGTCAATCCCCACGGTCGTAACTCATTCCACCTGGGTTTTCATCGGCTGCAACAGTTCCCCTTTCTCAACCTTTGCAAGTTGTTTCCCTTCATTTTGATTTCTGAGCCCCAGTCAGTCAGTTTCTTTCGTGAAACACTTTTTTGGTTTTATTTAATATTTCTGCAATTTCTTTATCTGTTTCGTAGGAATACACATTTTTTCTTTTATCGGCCTCCACTCCATTTCTTTTCTTCCCGTTCCTAATTTATAAAACATTTTGGTTCTTCTTTTACATATAAAACTGTTAACTAACAAATTTAGCTTTCTCTCTCTCCTTATTTCCACATGTCATTTCTTAGCTTTTATCTTGTCCTAAAATTATTTCTTGTTGGTAACTGCTAAAATTCATCCTTACTCTATTAGTATTTTCTTCTTTCTGTTCTTTATCATCCAAACCATGGCCTCTCTAATTTAATTTTACTGTCAGTATAGGTGTATATCTCTGTTCCTCTGTTGTAAATATTCATAAAAAACATCCTATTTTCTCTTGAATATCAGTACTCCTCTTCATACCAGAGAATCCAGTCTACCCACCGAAGAGTCTTGGTCAATATAATCCTGCCCCTAACTTTTAGTTTCCCAGCACACTCTTATAAGCTCATCTCAACATCTTCCATCCTTCCAAAGTTTTCATCTCCAACCAATTCCATGGTCCTCTTTCCTAAAAAAGGAACTCTGTGTTAGCTCATACCCCATCCAACTCACGTTTTTGAAAAATTAGGTCAGGAGTCTTGATGGTTGATCTCTCAGCCTTATTTCTCACCTGCCGTCTGGAGTCATCTTGCCGCCCTCAATAGTTTACTTCCCATTTCCGCCACCTCCTATTGTCTAATTTTCCCATTTCATTTCTCTACAATTTGGTCTCTGTTAATAATACACTTTTATATTTTATTTCATCACTGTCAGTGCCTGTATTGTGTCTTCCGGCATGAGTGTTATATCTTGCCTCATTTCCAGCCTTTGGTTTTGGGGACATAGACTGTTATTATGCGTATTTACTAATTCAGCCAGCTACAGGGCCTGGGCTTACACTCGTATTGGTCCCATCTCCGTATCTGTATTTGTCTAACTTATCCTTCAAAACTTTTTACTCTTTGTAATACTACATCCTCCTTAGTCTTCCGAACCTCTATATTTCTTTGCTGTTAGCTATTTTCTTCTCTCCCCAAGCATCTTCTATCCCTAAGTGCTTTTACTAACTTGTCCTCTTGTGTTCCTGTTTATTCCTTCTTTTTAAGTAAGTATCCTCGTATCCCCTTCTTCCATTTGCTCAATAATTTATAAATTAATTATTGGGTCTCCCACTTCCTCTTTGGTCTAATATTTAGTGAAGTCCATTTCCGCACAACGGTACTTTCTGTATATGTCGGCAATCTCTCAACCCTGGAACCATATTTGTAAATTCTTTGTATTCTTTCGGTTTTTGTGTTCTTGGGAAACCACACCTCACCATGTTAATTTTGTCTAATCTTACCAGTAGTTACTACTTTTCTTCATATCCTTATCATGTGGAATACTAATCCTATTTCTCACCATATTAGCATGTCACTGAATATCGATTTACACTGACTTTCGAAGCTGTTGATTATCTTGTAATATACTCCCAGATCTCTCTCTTGTGAACTCACTGTACGTGAGCTTCGGCTATAAACCGAGTAGCCGAGAAACAACAACAACCACCACTACATTTGAGACTAAGAAAGAACATCAGAACATCTATCAAGTACTCCTCTCATGACCATAAAGCCATTCAAAAATATTTACTTTTCCTCCCGTTGTTATGGGCAGGTGTTTTGTTACAAAACAAACAGTCGTGACATGACATCTAGCCGAGAGTCGCATTATCTGCACTAGAGGTTTTAACAAATGATTACAACATGGAGTGGCTAATTCAGTCTGCCATGACGCCTAAGCACAACCTACTGACAAATAAAGCCCTCAGATCACTCACCCCTAATGACTCGCCATGGTGGGTTGCCTCTCTGCCTACCAACAATTAGCTGGAATTAGGGTTTGGGTCGGGCCCCGTGGAGTACCAAGCCCTGCTTGAGTTAATATTTTGTCCATTTCCTGTTTATATGTCCATTTGGTCTCCCTTCCTCTTTCCATTAAATACATGACATTTCTTCACATTAGATTCATCTTGTTCAGCCTTCATTCCAAATCTGTTCAGGTCTTCTTGATCTCCTGATCTTTCATTTCCTGGTATATCTTATGATTGCATCATCTACCAAACAAGCTCCGTTCTTTATTTACCAGAAGATTGACGCAGTACTGAAAAATCATCAGTGCAGTTGCAGTAACGAAATTTGATTCTATTGTATAAAACTTGCTGGAACTTTGTTTGCTCCAGTCTCAGGATCATTCAGTTATCACGATACTCACTCGATCTTTCCATTTTATACTTGAATTTCTACGCTTGAATTTTACTTATCTTTGAATTTCTGGCAATTTTTATATCTTTGAATTCTACGACAATTTTACTTATCTTTGAATTTCTACGACAATTTTATATCTTTGGTTCTGCAGCAATTTTTTACTATCTTTTCAATTTCTGACAAATTTTTCTTATCTTTGTTATCTCATGACTGTTAAAAAATAAATAAATAAGAATGAAGGTTCAGACAGCATCGGGATGAGCTTAGGTGGAACAAAGTTTGAAGAAGCTGGGTCCAAGCAGGCTCTGGGTCAGGTGTGGCATCTTTTAGGTAGAGTTAGGACAGGGGTAGAAGTGATGAAGTATGATGCTAGTAAATGATTAACAAATGGAATCTTTTTGTAGTTTCCCTGCTTTTACATGGCCGGGCCTCAGACAGTGACACAGGGAATTGCGGCAGGGGCTTGCTCTCCCCTACCTTGTTTGTCCGCGCTGAACATTGGCCCGGCGCTTGTGGCTGCCTTCCTCGGCTCGTATGTGGAGGTGAGTGTGTCCGGATATGCCTTGTTGGAGGAGACACAAGTTGAGTTAAGTCTTGTGTTGATCTTTTGATTTTATGTGAGGGATTGTGTGTCTGTATTTCTCTGTTTTACACTAACTCATCCCTGTGCTGCCAAATCCCGTATGCAAGAGTTAACCAGCTTCTTCATTCTTTCAACCCCTTAATAAACAAACCAATCCCTGTCCCTCCTCTTCCTAACCTAACTCAGCCCCCACACCTAACCCAGCCTGGCCTGACCCATCCTGCAAACTTTTTTACTCTACCTCATCCCTATGCTGTCCAAATCCTCATGCAAAGTTAACCAGCTTCTTCCATTCTTTCACCCCTTCCCTTCTTAGCCCCCCACCACCTAAATAGCCCTGGCCTGACCATCCTACAAACTCTTTCTACTCTAGCTCATCCCAATGCTGTCCAGTCCTTATGCAGAGTTAACTAGCTATGTTCTTTCCACCCCTTTTCTGCTTAGTAACCTGGCCCTGACCATCCTACAAACTCTTTTCTACTTGGATTTCTTCCCTATGCTGTCAGAGTCATATGCAGAGTAGCAGCTTCTTCGTCCTTCATCCCCCTTGCAGCAGTAAGCAGGCTTTAGTCAATGCTGTGATGCTGTTGCTCTCATGTGCCCAGCTGATATCAAGTAAAAGCAATGCCGCTCTGGCCACTATTTTGGGGACCATTCTGCATTTCACTGACACTCCTTCCCTCCGCCTCACAGCCCAGCAGCTTACCTTGATGGCATCCACCAGATCAAGTGTTACCTAGAATGGCGCCAAGGTGTCCCGTGTGGTGAGATCAGACCTGATGAGCAAGGCCGTGGGGGTAGCTTCTCTGTGCTGGGAGAGGCCGGGCCGTTAGGAAAGGTGGGTGACTGAGCCACCAGAGAGAGAGAGAGAGAGAGAGAGAGAGAGAGAGAGAGAGAGAGAGAGAGTGTGTGTGTGTGTGTGTGTGTGTGTGTGTGTGTGTGTGGATGAATGTAAAGTCTGGTTGAGTGTTCCTGTGCAGACTAACTCCATGGTTTGAGGCCAGGTCAAGTGCTTTCAGGTGCCTGCAAATCATGTGATTTCTTTCTAAACAAGAGCAAAGTGTTAAACCTGGCCAGCAAATTTTGTTAATTATTATTGTGTGTGTGTGTGTGTGTGTGTGTGTGTTAAAAATGGGATGCAGCACCTGGCCTCCATCAGCACACTTGTATTCATATTGCTAATACAACACCAAAGACTCTACAAACACTGATAAACATTTACTGGACATGACAGACAAATAGAGAAGATTTCATACTGTTAGCATCCATTAGTTGTGAACAACATGCAATAATATTTTCCACCACGGACAAGTCCACTTTTCAGTCAGTCCCTATCTGTCCGCTGCCAAACACTGAGGGACCACATGGGCTGAGAAGTCTGTGTCTGTGACTTCCAGAGGTGTCAGGACAATCAGCAGGGTTGTTGTGGGGGCGTTGTGGAGACACATTGTCACTCCTATATTAAAAACATTTGTTAGCAGTTCCACATGCCAGCAGAACTTTCAGGAGTTGTGAGCATTTCCAGGGTGGTTTGCTGGGCAGTGGTAGTTGATCCTTCTTCTGTAGCATGAACCTTAAAAGCCTCATTAGAACTGGTGGCTTCCCTCTTGTTATGGGGAAATAGCCGTGTGAGAAGCCAAAGTGTCTTATAATACCGAGCACAATAGAATGGCTTGGTGCTCTGAAGTGGATCTACATCACCTTGGATACATTGCTTGTGAACTGGGCTAAGATTCCCCTGACGTGCCTGCTGCTGGGATATTAAGAATTAGACAGGGCTTGACACACCGTGTTGGCTGTGGTGTAGTACTTGCTGCTCTTTAGGTTGGGTACAGGACGGGTGTGAAGGTCTGCTAGAGCACATGCCAGACTTCTTCTTCACCTCCCCAACGGACAAAGGGTTAAGGTACAAGGCTGAAGCTTGGAATACCTGCCTCTGAACACAGTCTTTAGTGGTGTCTTCAAGCCGCATGTGCCTCCCCAACTTCTGAGTCAGAAGCGCAGGAGCCTAGGTTTGGAGTTTTTGTATCATTTCCCTTAAGCCTGCGGGTGTCCCTAAAGCCAAGCTCCTAGGCACAATATCATGGTGACCTTCAAGAACCTCCAGTTAAGTTCCTGTCCTGACAGGGCTCCTTGCAGAACCATGACCATGACATATTAGTAGAAATCTTGTACTTGCAGGACTCCTGAATGCCTTTCCAGCTAAGAACTTTTAGGTTGTCTTCTGTCAAAGCCTCTTCCTGTGGCAGATTGGAATTTGGCATCAAACACGTCCAAAACCACATGGCCATGGAACTATTCTGAGGCAGTGTGTGCGCCTTAGCTTGTGATGCATCATCCCAGCAGACTGTGGGCCAAGCATGAGGCTCCTGGCACTTGCCAGCCAGACACTGCAGGCAGGAAGTGACACACGCCAGAACACCACCTCACCAAGCACTGAACTGTGCCTGGAAAGAGTGAAAGGGAAAACTTGTCATCCAGAACTGAGTCCACGCCCTTCTTCTCAGCTCTCTTTATTTTCATGTCTCAGGGGGCTAAGGCTGGCTACCTGCCAGGAACCCTAGTGATGTCCATGCTGCCGAGTATTGTTGAGAATTTCCCCTGACATTTCAGCCTTTGCTCATTGTTGAGAGAGCATTGGCCAGGGAACCTCACTCATGATGGGCAGCCCTCACCTGAGGTGGGTCGTGGTCCTTGCCACCCACCACTAGACGCTTCACTTGATGAGAATCTGGTGTTTGGCTTTCATGATGTGATTTTGTTCAGTACTGGAGCAAGGACTATCCTGTTGCCATTTGTGACCTGAGGTAATCTGATGATGTTCTTGGTTTTGGTAATTTGGGATGTGTGTGTGTGTGTGTGTGTGTGTGTGTGTGTGTGTGTGTGTGTGTGTTACCCTATGGTTTGTGTGTGAGAGAGAGAGAGAGAGAGAGAAAGATTTTTTTGTGAGATGTTGCTGATAAAGCAGCATAGTGTCCACAAATTAAACACACTTCTGTATTTATTTATCAATTGATGTTGTAAATCCTCCATTCTTTCCATAGGTCAGGTGTGGTAGGTCTGTAATATGAAACTGTTACCAAGATACCACTTGCAGTGCCAGCCATGGCCAAGGGCAGGTAATGAACTTCTGGATGATGGTATCTAGACAAAGTAGAGAACATGAGAGGCTGAGGTTTGTTCAGGATGGAAGAGCGAGGAAGAAGTGAAGGGAAGGAAGGGGACAGCTTTAGAGCCTTTAGGAAGATCAAAGAAAGGATATCCATGTGTGTGTTAGTGTGTGTGTGTGTGTGTGTGTGTGTGTATTTACCTAGTTGTAGTTTACAGGCCTGGGCTTTTACGCTGGTGTGGTCCCGTCTCCCGTATCTACATTTATCCAACTTTTTCAACCTTTGCTCCTCCTCGCCATTACTACATCCTCATAGTCTGTTCAAAGCTCTATATTTCTTTGCAGGAAGATATATTTCTTTGTGTCTCTCAAAACATCTTCTTTCCTCAATTTTTACTGTCCTCTTGTGTGTCCTGGCAGTAATTTCCTCTTTCAGTAGTAACCTCCTCGTTGTCACCACTTCTGCATTTTGTTCAATATTTGTAAGTTTATTGGTCTCACTTTCTCTTCTTTGTTTGATGTTGGTGGGTCCCATTTCCTTTGTCTTTCCTCATGTGTCAGCCCTCCAACTCTGGAACCATTTTATGATAACTAGTTTCTTCATGTTCTTCTTGTAGAGGAGACCACACTGCCTCTGCAATTCCCAACTTTGAGATGCAATCATGGTGGTAATTAACCTTCTCATCATATCCGTAGCAGTGGAATGCTGTTCCTATATTCCCTATCACCGTGTTATGCGTATCACAGATATCAGTGCTGACTCTCCTGACTGTTTGTTATCTTGCATTGTTACTCCCAGTTATCTCTTCGTGTACTTTCTTTGTGTTTCACCATCTTCCATTTTATATGTCCATTTGGTCTTCTCTCTTTTTCCCATTTCCATGACATTTTTCATTGATTTCTCCATTCCATGCTCCCACTTCCAAATCTTGTTTTAGGTCTTCTTGCCCAGAATTACAGTCTTTGTTGTTCTTACAGCAATGGTGTGGGTATTGACCAATGACAGATGTGTGTGTGTGTGTGTGTGTGTGTGTGTGTGTGTGTGTGTATTCACCTCTTGGTCTGCTGCGGGTCTCCTCAGAGACAGCCAGCCGTTCCCCTGGAGGAACCTGGGGCTCATAGTACTGATGATCTTTTGGGTAGGACTGAGACCACTCCGCACAGCACCCTGTGAATCTGGCACTGCTTGCCCACGACGTCGCGTGCCTACTCACACTGGGTGAACAGGGCTACACGTGAAGAAAATAAACAGCTTATCTTAACCCGGCGGGAATTAGGCCGTGGTCCTTCTGGTTGTGAGCCAGACCTCACCCCTGAGCTACCGGGCCGTGTGGGTGTGGGTGTGTCTGTCTGTGTGTGTGTGTGTGTGTGTGTGTGTGTGTGTGTGTGTGTGTGTGTGTGTGTGTGTGTGTGTGTGTGTGTGTGTGTGTGTGTATTCCCTAGATTGTGACACAGAAAGAGCTGCCACTGCTGTCGTCTCCATATCCTCTTATCAGCTTTTTCTTAAAATCATGAATGCTTCTTGCAAAACCACCTCCTCCTCCAGTCATTCCACAGCTCAATGCTTCACTGTTTGGAAATAAACTCATCTCGCTTCCCTACACGTGCCCTCAACTCTCCATGTTCCTCTCGTTTCTCTCTCGCTCCACACAGGTCCTCTCTGTCAGATTCACCCCTCAACCACCCCTGTGCACCCGCTATCCAGTCCTCCTCTCTCTTCTTCTCTCAGGTTGCTGACCCCAGCCGCTGTTGGTCTCTCCTCGTAGAGTCCCGTCCCTAAGTTCGGTACCACCTTGGTTGCCACTCTCACTTTCTTTCCCAGCTTTCTTGTGTTCTTTAGCACTCAGCAGGAGACCAGACACTGCTGCATCACTCTAACCTTGGCCTTATCATTGTAACAATATTTCTTCTCATCTCGTCCAAAATACACAAATGCTGTCTGTATGTTATCCTGTTAGTGTGTTTGTCAGTGACATGTTCTCTGGATGATCCTCCCAAATCTTTTCTTCCCATTCCTCTGTGTCTCTCCCCATCTTATAATTGTATTCCATCTTCTACCCTCCCACTACCAAACTCTATTTTTTTTTTACATTCCCAAGGTTGTTCTATCTGCCGTATGCCACTCACTCCCATATTTGTCCAGGTCCCTCTGCAATGCCTCAGTCCTTCCATCATTAACTCGTCTCCCAACCTTGCATCGTCACAAACAAACTCATAATGGTCACTCCTCCCTACCCTTATCATTTATATAAACAGCAAACAGTAATTATTGGCACCAGCACTAGACCTTAATGGACCCACTCTCCTGGGCACCAGTTGGAAACCTTGTCGCCAATTGTCCCTCATTCCCATATTAGTTAGAAATGTGTGTGTGTGTGTGTGTGTGTGTGTGTGTGTGTGTGTATTCTATGATCTCCATCCACAATAGACTCAGGTTGTCCGTCACTACCTTCCCCGAAGGCATGGAGAAGCTCATAAGTGACAGATCTCTGCGCAGAGTTTTAGAGCCCCCCTGGGGAGGAAAAGCACAACCCCGTTGATACAGTGATACCCATTCAGTGGTGGGTGTAGAGACTCTCGGAGTTGGGAGGCTGCCCCGTAACAGTGCCACTCAGCCAGAGACTCTGGCCCTGGAGAGAGCCCTGGGGCTGGTCAGCCAGTCAGGCAGTGCTGGCTCTCCCCTGACCTCGTGGCTCAGAGGCAGAAATGGAGGTCTGGACTAGTTTCATATACATTAAAAAGTAGTTGTACTTTAATGTCTCTGCTTAGTATCTTGGCACAGGGAGGTGTCATGGTTTGCTGAGGCAGCCCCAATAAAACTCAACATCAATATTTGCCTTAGTAACATAAGGAAGAGAATGGTTTTGCTGTTATGTGATGAACCGTAAATGTTCCCACAAGCAGTGTGTGACAATGGCATTGAACGAATTCCCGCCCGGCTGGCAGGCCTCATGCTTGGTTTCTCTCTCCTCACAGGCGGCGGGGGAAGGGAGATGGATTTAAGGAACGCCTTGTGCATGTTAATACTCTCTGTATGTACTTGTGCCAAGGCTTCTAACTGTGTAGTTGCTCTCTGTGAGGCTTTTGTCTTGTGATGTATGTTTATTTCATTTTGTATTTTATTCTTTTGTAACTGTGACTGCCTTAAAGTGAGTGTTGTACTCACTTTCTTGACAAAAAGAAAATGTTTTATGTTGCTGGCACTGCCACAGGCTCTATAATCATAGGTTGTTGTCAATGTTCCACAGGAATATTTTATTGGCTTTACATTTTTTACATTATAGTTTGCTGGATGTTCTCTTCCCTGCCTGGTGCTCAGCCTTCATCATTTCAGAGAGCTGACTGATTGAGGGAAGGAAGTGGAGTACTGAATTCAGTACTGTTTAGCATTGTTGACACAGTGCTCATTGCAGAAAATGAAAGTGACCTACACAAAACTTGGTCACTGTTTTGACGAAAGTGTCTGTAACAAGAGCAGAAGAAAGCTGAAAGTAAATGTCAACAAAAAGTAAGTGATGGTTTTCTGAAAGAAGTGAGGTTGTAGATTTTGTAACAGCCTTACATATAGGTGGAATTGAATGTGAAAAGAATTTTGAAAATAATTTTTACAGATTTACAGAAGAACACAAGAGCACAAAAGGAAGAACAAACAACATAGACCTGCTGGTCATACAAAGGCTGTTTGTGACAAGCTACTGCATATCCTAATCAAAAGGTGGAAGATGAAGGACAGCAAAAGGCGATGACTCTTCCCCACCCCCATCCTCCAGCCAAAAGCTGGCAGGAAATGAAAAGAACCATGCAGCATGGAAAACTGCATGGAGAATTATGTAGGAAAGAGGAAAGAACTACCATTACTGCTACCACTAACCGGGCGATAAGAAAAGCGGACAAAGGACACCAGTATTCGAAATAACTTAACGTTATTACGACAATGGAGTAATATCTTAGTTGCTAAGGTTGGATTCCCAAAGCACTTGTCTAATCTATTATTGAAGGCCGCCTTAACATTTGTACTATCAACGACACATCCACAGGTAAGAGTTCCAACATAACAACTCGATTGAAGAAAGAAGTGTTTTGCTTCGATGCTTGACGAAGAATCTTACCACTTATCTTCAAATTGTGATTTCTTCTTGATTTCCTATTTTGATCGATCAACTGTAAAGTAATCTTCCGCATTAAATGAAGTGAAAGGTCAATGAAGTTTGAAAGTACCTTGGATCCAGATTGTAATGTGCAAAACATGGTGGTACGGAGGGAGAGATAAGAGAAAGAGGGCATTATACCAGGAAAGAAGAGGTGGTAGGGTCTTTTAGGACAAGAATCATGAATGGCAAGAAGTGTGAGCATGGAGGTAAGAGGATTTGAGAGATACCAACAATAGTACCACCCCTCACCCCTTATGAAACGTGGGCCTGGGAATGAAAGTCAGAGAGATCTAGAGTGCAGGCAGTTAAGAAATAGACTTATTTAAGGTGCTTGTGTGGTATGAGTAGATTGGATGGAATGGTAATGAAAGTGTGTACAGGCGTTTTGGAATGTGTCACAGGGGTTGAAGGAAGAGATGTGGAGTGGTGGAAGAGTAGTGAAGCGACAGACCTTAAAGTGGTTTGGTACACATGGAGCGGAATGGAGAGGAGGTAAGATGACCCAGAAGAGGTGTATGTGAGTGAGATAGAGGAGGGAATGCTGGAGGACGACCTCCCTGTGAAATGGAGGGATAGGGGTGCAGAGTACGTTAGGGAAGAGGGAGAATATCTTTGAGAAACTTTGAGCAGGCAAGGAGGAATTGTCTGGATAGAGAAAGGGTGGGAAGCTCTTCTGCCCGTCAGCCAAGCTCCCTGCTGGGAAGGCTCCTAGGAGCAGGCGTCGATGAAAGCCAGTGATGATGACTTCAGAGGGGGTATTTTGATGTGTCTTGAGGCTTGGATGGCAGTAGACTGAGGGAGAGATTTCAGAATCAAATAAATATATACCCATTACTTTTTTTTAGTGTGTGTGTGTGTGTGTGTGTGTGTGTGTGTGTGTGTGTGCAGTTATTGCTGCATATGCAGGTAGTGTTGCAGCAGGCTTATTGGCAATGGACTGTTTTTGTATTTGGTGTTTATTTTTTCCCTTGAGCTGCTTCCTCTACTGTCAAAAAAAGTAAGCATTAAATGGTGAAGGTCAGTGAGTTTAAGTACCTTGGATCAGTTATGTGCAAGCCTGGTGGTATGGAGGAGAGATAAGAAAGAGGCATTGCAAGAAGAAGGGTGGTAGGGTCTTTGGGACGAATCATGAATGGCAGGAAGTGTGAGCATGGAGGGAGAAGAGGATTTGAGAGATACAATAATAGTACCAACCCTCACATATGAAAGTGGGGCCTGAATGAAAGTCAGAGATTTAGAGTGCAGGCAGTGAAATGACTTATTTGAGGAGTGCTTGTGGTATGAGTAGATTGATGAATGAGTAATGAAAGTGTGTACGAGCGTTTTGGAATGTGTCACAGGGGTGAAGGAAGAAGTGTGGAGTGGTGGAAGAAGTGAAGCGACAGACCTTAAAGTGGTTTGGCCACATGGAGCGAATGGAGGAGAGTAAGATGACCAGAAGGGTGTATGTGGTGAGATAGGGAGGGAATGCTGGAGGACGACCTCCTGTGAAATGGAGGGATGGTGCAGAGTACGTTAGGAAGAGGGGAATATCTTTGAGAAACTTTGAGCAGGCAAGGAGGAGTGTCTGGATAGAGAAGGTGGAAGCTCTTCTGCCGTCGCCATCCCCTGCTGGGAGCTCCTAGGAGCAGGCGTCGATGAAATGATGATGATGGAGAGGATATTTGATGTGTCTTGAGAGCTTGGATAACAGTGACTGAGGGAGAGATTTCAGAATCAAATAAATATATACCCATTACTTTTTTTTTTAGTGTGTGTGTGTGTGTGTGTGTGTGTGTGTGTGTGTGTGTGTGTGTGTGTGTGTGTTGCTGTTATAAGGTAAGTGTTGCAGCAGGCTTATTGTAATGGACTGTTTTTGTTGGTATTTATTTTTTCCCTTGAGCTGCTTCCTCTACTGTAAAAAAAGAAAAATTGTGACAAACAGCAATTAGATACAAAACTCACTTGCTTACCGTACCTTTCTGCCTTTCCTCAGGGACCTGGACACACTGTTCTGCGGCACCAGCAGCAGCAGCCTGCACATCCATGGCCTGCAGGAGGAGGACGAGGGGACGTACAGGTGCCGGGCGGAGAACAGGGACCTGGACACACTGTTCTGCGGCACCAGCAGCAGCAGCCTGCACATCCATGGCCTGCAGGAGGAGGACGAGGGACAGGTGCTGGGCGGAGAACAGGGAGGACTCGCTCGACGCCGTGGCCCACATACAGGTCAAGGTGAGACAAAACTATTACATATATATTTTTTTAAATCAATGAAAGCGTTAAAATGCAAAAAAAAAATGAAAACAATAAAGCACTGCTCCTATAAATAAAAAAAATGAGAGGTTAATATTGGGTAGAGGTCATAGGCAGGAGGAAATACAGACACATGATGGCTGTTCCAGAGTTTACCAGTGAAAGGGATGAAAGAATGAAGATGCTGGTTAACTCTTGTGCTTTGTGTGAATAAAGTTTGGCGTGGTAAAAATCTTAGTGATTGTGAATTATATGTTTGTCATAGGAGATGAAGTCGTGAAATGGATGGTCAAGATATGTGAAGTAGCATGGGGGGGGGGCAGCAGACTGGACGAAAGCCATCACTGTCCCAGTTTACAAGGCGAAGGGCAGGAGAGGGGAATGTGGGAGCTATAGAGGTATAGGTCTCCTGAGTATACCCGGAAAGGTATATGGAAAAATCATAATAGAGAGGGTGCAAAGACTTACAGAAGAGAAAATCAGTGAAGAACAAGGAGGCTTCAGGAAGGGAAGGGGATGTGTGGATCAGATATTTGCCTTCAGGATGGAAGTAGAAAAAATAATAGTAAAAGGAAAGAAACTAGTATATGCTGCCTTCATGAATATGGAAAAAGCTAGAGCTAATACAGTCTCTCTATATGATGATGCATCTGCATGTGTCAAAATTACTGGAGAAACAAGTGAACATTTTGAGATAAAAGTGGGCATAAGACAAGGGTGCGTCATGTCACCAGGGTTATTCAATATTTATATGGATGGTGTCATTAGAGAAATGAAGGGCAAAGTTGGAGAAGATGGAGTAAGACTGTTCGATGAGGGAAGGAAGTGGGTACTGAATTCGATACTGTTTGCTGATGACACGGTGCTCATTGCAGAAAATGAAAGTGACCTACAAAATTTGGTCAGTGTTTTTGATAGTGTCTGTAACAGGAGAAAGCTGAAAGTAAATGTCAACAAAAGTAAAGTGATGGTTTGTGAGCGAAATAGAAGTGAGGTTGTAGATTTTGTATGCCCATATAGAGTGAGAATTTAATGTGAAAAAGAATGCAAAATAATTTTGAATGGTGAAGAAATGGAGGAGGTCAATGAGTTTAAGTATCTTGGATCAGTTATGTGTAAGCATGGTGGTACGGAGGGAGAGATAAGAGAAAGGGCATTGCAAGGAAGAAGGGTGGTAGGGTCTTTGGGACGAATCATGAATGGCAGAAGTGTGAGCACAATAATAGTACCAACCCTCACATATGCAAGTGAAACGTGGGCCTGGAATGAAAGTCAGAGGTCTAGAGTGCAGGCAGTGGAAATGAGTTATTTGAGGAGTGCTTGTGGTGTGAGTAGAATGGATGGAATGAGTAATGAAAGTGTGTACGAGCATTTTGGAATGTGTCACAGGGGTGAAGGGAAGAAGTGTGGAGTGGTGGAAGAAGTGAAGCGACAGACTTTAAAGTGGTTTGGCCACATGGAGCGAATGGAGGAGAGTAAGATGACCAGAAGGGTGTACGTGAGTGAGATAGAGGGAGGGAATTCTAGAGGACGACCTCCAGTGACATGGAGGGATAGGGTGCAAGAGTACGTTGGGGAGAGGAAATCTTTGAGAAACTTTGAGCAGGCAAGGAGGGAGTGTCTGGATAGAGAAAGATGGAAGCTCTTCTGCCGTGGCCATCCCCTGCTGGGAGCTCCTAGGAGCAGGCATCCAGGAAATGATGATCATATGTTTGTCTCCGTTACTAGTATTGAAAATGGTATAAGAAAGA
Organism: Eriocheir sinensis; assembly: GCF_024679095.1. Lineage (NCBI taxonomy): Eukaryota > Metazoa > Arthropoda > Malacostraca > Decapoda > Varunidae > Eriocheir > Eriocheir sinensis. The sequence continues at coordinate 29,235 of NW_026111964.1, forward strand.
CTATTCATATCTTTGTGGTTTGAGTATATAAAGTTTGGCATTGTGAAAGGTTAGCATTTGCCAGTTATCGTTAAGTTAGGTTAGGTTAGATGTTTGTCTCAGTACTAAAGTGTTTTCAGTGATATAACAAAGACTGCATATTTTTTGTGATTTGTGTGGATAAATTTTGCCATTGTAAAAATCTAAAGTGTTTGTCAATCATTAAGTTCCTCTCAGTTACTAGGGTGGTAAAAATGTTGAAAATGGAATAACAAAGACTAGCAATATTTTTGCGGTTTGAGTGTATAAAGTTTGGCATAGTAAAAATCTTAGTGTTCTTCAGTCATCATGTTTCTCTCAGTTACTAAAGCTTGAAAATTGTGTGACAGTTGCTCCGAGGTTTCTGAGGCAGCCGGCCAACGCTCTCGCCTATGAGAAGGAGAACGTGGAGCTGGAGTGCAGCGTGTACGGCCAGCCAGAGCCCTCGCTCCACTGGCTCAAGAACGGCGAGCTGCTGGTGGAGACGGAATACCTTCAGGTGAGCCGGACTTCTGTGGCGGTGTGGAATTTTATCGCTGTTACAGGTTTAAAAGGACAGAGATATGTAGATTCATAAGATAGATAGATTGGTGGATACATACATACATACATACATACATATGGGAAAGGAATGTAAGGCCCTAAATCAGTGGTTCTTAACCTGGGGTGCACCCTCTGAGGGGAGCACAGTAATTTCAGGGGGTGCGAGCCCTAGGGGAAAACTAGGAATTTCTCTAATTATATTTGCTATTCTCTTACCAAGAGCGTGGGCTAATATTGAGAAGTTTATGAACAAATGCAAAAGTATCGCCATTACTTCAGTTTCCTATAGTCTACTTAGGGCTTGCCAGTTTCTTTAACATCTGTAAGGAAATTTTATTGCTAGATGCAAGGGGGCGTGGAGGGAAGGACTACTTCCTGGAAGGGGCGGGGAAGTAAAAAGGTTAAGAACCACTGCTCTAAATGGATGCATAAGGTATGTAAAGAGATACATTAGAATCCATAAGGTTCCATGCATAAGGTTCTAAAGAGATAAGTAAAGGAAAAGGGATACAAGGTTCTAAGTAGATACATAAGGGATTTCAGTAGATAAGGGATATAAGGCTCTATGCAGGGAGACAAATATACGGCTGTCAATAGCTACACAAAACACAGCTGTGTTGTGTTAGGTGTGTGTAATGCCAAGCCTCCCTGTAGAGTGTTAGCGGCAACAACCTGTAGATCCTTGGCCTGGTGCGCCAGGAGTACAGGATGTACCAGTGTGTGGCGCACAGCTCGCCAGGGACGCCCAGCTGTGTGTCCTTGAGTCCAGTAAGCATCGGGTCTGTGCGGGGCAGACACTGTTCACACTGTAGCCCTTTGTTTGCATTCATGAGTACTGATGTATTGTTGTCTGCATTGGACACAGGCAGTGACTAGTCCAGATAATTCCAGGTTGCTAATAAGCCCAGACGCAAACATTTACAAGGTTACTGAATGTATTCCAATGTTTCTGGCGGGCAGCTGCAGCCGCTGGTACAGACGCTGCAGTTTTAAAAAGTGTACATTACCCAAGTTATTGATGTTGATGCATGTGATTTTCTTAGCATGGCTGTAAGCATAACCCTTTGTTGTGTTTATTATTCCTTGAAGACTGAATAAAATGCATAGATTACACTGTGGGCAAGCACACGTCTCCAGTAATGTGTTCATATTTGATTGTCCTGAAGTTTGGAGATATCAAAGCCGGTGCTGAGTGTTACTGACTCACTAAAATGTGATTTACCCGAGAATGACTATTTTGTTGTGGTATTTTGATAATACGTTGTCTGGGCTCACCTCCAGGGAGGAGCAGCATGCCACCACCCACGCACAAGGCAGGTCACAGACACAGTAAGTGGGGCAGCTCAGGCACACCACTACTACTACTACTTGTTTTCAATACTTAGAATGTCTGCTCATTGTTGACACAGCTTGTTTACATCATTTGCCTTCTCTTGGTGTGGGCCTTGACAGTCACTGTGCCTACTAGTCTTTATGCTGTTCACAATAATTATTCCTGGGATACTCAGTCGTCTACAAGCAGGAAGGATCACTCATGTCAGAACCAAAGGACACAACCTGGGAATATTTATTGCATGAAAAATTCAACACAATACTACTACTGTTAAGATGTATTTAGCAAATACAGAGTTATCCAACTTCCATTCCAGTGATTATAAAGAAATAATAACATTTTAGCAGTACATATACAACATTTCATAAAAAGTAAGTAATTCACAAATCACTTTCCTCCATTCACTGCAGAGAAAGTGTCCAGAAAGCGAGAGCAGCTCCTCAAGCGAGGGACGGGATGAAAACAATACCCAGATCAGAGACCTAAGTCCAGGAGTAACTACATGGTGCGGGTGGCGGCCCACACCTCCGGCGGCCTGGTGGGCGCCTCCATACACAGTGCAGGTGTTCACCAAGCCGGACCTGGACCTGCCCTCCGCCTCAGAGTCTGAAAGTTGTCTCCACCTCACCCACCAGTCTGGAGGCCACTTGGTCGCCGCCCGTACTGGCCAAAACGCCCATCACGGGATACACCATGTTCTATACGCAGGTGTGGACGGCCTTATAGAACTGTGTGCTAAATGTGGAGTCTCTGTTGCTAACAAAAGTCTCCCCATATCCTTGTGTGTCATTAGTGACCTTCCTTTGAGTAGAGGGTGACCATAGCCGTGTGTTTGTACAAGTCCCAGTGTGTATCTTAACCATTGTCTCCTTGTAGTTTTCTCCTCAGGTTGGGTCAGCAGAAGAACACGAAGTAAAGGTCACTGGTACGTCACATGACCTCCAAGGCCTGGACCAGTTCACTGAGCACAGCGTGTGGCTCACCGCCGTCAACAGTAATGGCGGGAGACGCCACCCAGAGGTCACTGCCAGAACCTTCTCAGACGTGCCCTCAAAGGAGCCTCAGAATGTGAGCGTTGAGGCTGCCAGCTCAAGGGTGAGTTGTGGAAGGCTTCCAAGGCAAAGATACATTGTGAAACTCGTTTTAAATAGCTTTCTGCTCTGTTCGTTTCCTTCACATCATCTCTACAAGTTGCACATTCATTGTTTCAGTATTTTAACCCTTGCACATTCATTATATTTGACCCGTCTGCTGCGATTGGCACAGTTGGCCTTCACTGGTAGCCTGAAAACATTTACTCCCATGTCTTTCCCGGGCTCTGTGGTGGATAGTGGAGTGTATCCAATGTGGGATTGGTGCGCAGGATATCCTCCCAAGCTGCAGGACTTTACATTTTCTCCACTGAATTGTAGCAGCCGGTTTGTGTTCCATTCCTGTAGCTTGGTGAGGTCTTCTGGTAGGAAATCCACAGTCAGGGGTTAAGTTGAAGCATTCATGGCCTCACACAATGTTCAAACTTTTAAGATTGTATTTTGATAATTTATCGTATAACTTTTTCCCTCACGGCCTTTCCTTCAGAGCCTCATCATCTGCTGGGAGCCTCCGCTGGCCGAGCACCAGAATGGGATCATCACCAGCTGCAAGATCCGCTACAAAGAGCGCGGCGAGTCAGGTTCCTCAAGACCAAAGCCACAGACGGAAACAGACGACTCTTTGCCCTCAAGAAAAGCACCACATACTCCATAAAGGTTTAACCCGTCTGCTGCGATTGGCACAGATTTCACATTCACTGGTAGCCTGATAACATACAGTCCCTGGTCTTTCTCTGCCTCTGTGGTGGATAATGGAGTGTTTCCCATGTGGTATTGGTGTGCTGGATATCTCTTCACTGGTAGCCTGATAACATACAGTCCCTGGTCTTTCTCTGCCTCTGTGGTGGATAGTGGAGTGTTTCCCATGTGGTATTGGTGTGCTGGATATCGCCTCCCATGGTGCAGGACTTACCTTTTCTTCATTGAATTGTAGCCACAGATACTTTTTGTTCTCGCTGTTCATTTCCCATTTCCTTCTGGTTCTCCTCCTCCTCCTCCTGTAACCCTCTCTTTCCTGTCCCTACTGATCATGTTCTCTTTTTTCCTCTTGCTGTTCCTGTGTCCCCGCCCTGCCAAATATTCTCCCGCGTCCTGCTTCTCGGCATTTCCTTGAGCAGGTTAGTGCAGAGAGCGTACACAGCTTAGGGTCGGAGAGGCTTTGACGGAGCTCAACCAACGTAATGTACAGACTGAAGCGACACAGCGCCACAAAGAGAGCCCACGAGACCACAATTACACACTGTACATATATAACATAAACTTGGGCGAGGCTGTGGATTTTGATGCAGAGGATGTAAATTTTGATAAAATGACACTGATAAACTAAAACCGGTGTATGTATAGGTGGCGAAGCTACACACTCACACTCACACACACACACACACACACACACACACACACACACACACACACACACACACACAATAATACAATACCCGTCAACATTACAAAGAGAAAGTATTCTTCCCATGATAAATACTGATTAAAAAGTCTTGTATGTGTGTGTGTGTGTGTGTGTGTGTGTTTAATTCACAGAGGCCTTATCACGAGTTGGACTCGGTCCCGCCAGCAGGTACCCTCCCGTGAACAAGTGCTCATCATCATCGATCTCTGGGTACTGCCAGGACCTCACACACCACACCCCCCATCCCCCTTGCTCAAGGGAGGACAGTAACCACTCCTTGTCAACAGAAAGAATCCGGCCTGATGGGGGCTCAAACCGCTGCCTGTTTGGCCGTAAAGCCTTGCAGCGCAGCGCTCTACCGATTGAGCTGGGTGTGTGCATGTGTGTGTGTGTGTGTGTGTGTGTGTGTGTGTGTGTGTGTGTGTGTGTGTGTGTGTAGCCTCGCCTCCTATACATTCACTCTGGTTTAGATTAGCAGCTGCTGCAGTCTGACTCGACTCGCTCTCCTGATCATTACTGCCGCAGGAAATGACATAACTGTCTTCTCCCACACTCTACCTTCTCTTCCTCGCTTTATTCTTCATTATTACCATTACCAGAAGCTTTATTACTCTGTTCCCCGCATAAGGAGGACGAGGGGACAGACACATGCGTTTGGCTTCCTGATGCAATACATATTATCAAGGGAAGCATGATAGCAAGAGAATATTGAGCTACACACAACTTTTACTACCATTATTATTGGCAAGATTGTCACGTGTAAGGAGGACGGGGAGGCAGGGACATGGGTTTGGCTTCCTGACACAACACGCATCATCAGAGGAAGCAAGGCAGCAAGCGAATAATGAGCAGCACACAACTATACGCATACAATTCCAGCACTGCCGCCAGGTAAGACCACGAGACTAACAATGAGGAGCCCAACAACATCGTTACGTCCGCATTGCATCGCTCCACATCTTATCCGCCCCCAGTTACCAGCGCATAGAAGCTCCTGCCCTTCCCCATTACGCGTATATCATTAGCCAAGCGAAAAAGCCACTCCTCCATCCCTTCAACTCCGGCTACATGTGATTGGGGATTTTTGGGAAAAGATGGTGCTGGTTAATGGTATTTCCTTCGCTGGGTATATCCGCCAAGGTAACCTGAAGAGTTTTTAGTGAAGGTACCATAAGGTTGAAGGCGGATTTTCTAATGGTAACAACAATAAGACTGACACTCGTTTACTCCTTTTCCTTCTGCCTCACCAACTACTTCTGTGAGAGTCTATCAATTGCCATATGTGTTTCTACCCCTCAATCTACATTCTATCTCACGTTAGTTCACCGCAGTATCACCAACGCCATCACCACATATATCAACAAACGCCACAACATACCAACATACCACACACCAACACATTCACTAAACACAAACCAGAAACTTCAAACCATCAACACACGTAATGACAGACTTACTCCCTCATAAATGGACACTCGGCCTCGATTCATTATACAAATACGCTAATTATTCTAAGAAGCCTAAATTATTGGTAACGTTAAACCCGGTGTGTGTGTGTGTGTGTGTGTGTGTGTGTGTGTGTGTGTGTGTGTGTGTGTGTGATATATATATATATATATATATATATATATATATATATATATATATATATAGATATATATATATATATATATATATATATATATATATATATATATATATATATATATATATTGATATATATATTGATATATTTATTTTTGGCTTAATAGTTATATACATATTGGTAAATTACAAATGTAGTTTTTATTTTAAGCCAGGGCCATTAAGCCGAGGCTTTCTTAGGACCTGAAGACTCGTAAAGAAAGTACATAACAAGGGACAGGTTTAGGCCACATAAAGCATAATAACACATATATTTCAACAATGTATAAATGTATAGGTCAGTCGAAGTGAAAAATGTATACAATACGAACATGTGAAAAAAAAACTTAGTTGACATCACTCTAGCAGTAAACAAGTGTACATGTGAAATAAAAACTTGAAAATAGCTTGATTATTATTGAAATAATGAAATTTACAGCAATCAGTCAGGTTTGCAAAAATAATGTGAGAAAAAAAAACGCAATGAACCATTCAAAAACACTATAAAATAAATTCAAAAATCAATGTGACCATAAGTTCTCATAGGTACTAAGAAGCCTTTTTATTAATTTGGTTTGAACAATCTTATATTCTCATCAGTTTTTAAGTGTTGTGGTAAGTCATTCCAGATTTTAGCTCCTCTTGATAGGATGCTCCGTTTTTTTTTTACAACAAAGGCGGCAGCTCAAGGGCACACAAAAAAGAAAACAATAATAAAAAAAAGCCGCTACTCGCTGCTCCTAAAAAAGAAACAAAAGAGGTGGCCGAAAGGAAGATCAAATACTGGAGGAGGGGTGTCCTGATACCCTCCTCTTGAAAGAGTTCAAGTCGTAGGCAGGAGGAAATACAGATGAAGGAAGATTGTTCCAGAGTTTACCAGCGTGAGGGATGAAAGAGTGAAGATGCTGGTTAACTCTTACATAAGGGGTTTGGACAGTATAAGGATGAGCATGAGTAGAAAGTCGAGTGCAGCGGGGCCGCGGGAGGGAGGCATGCAGTTAGCAAGTTCAGAAGAGCAGTCAGCGTGGAAATATCGATAGAAGATAGAAGAGAGGCAACATTGCGGCGGAATTTAAGAGGTGAAGACTATCAGTATGAGGAGGAGAGCTGATGAGACGAAGAGCCTTAGCCTCCACTCTGTCCAGAAGAGCTGTTTGAGTGGAGCCCCACACATGAGATGCATACTCCATACGATGTGATGTCCTGCACAATGGTATTAATAGGTCATGAGGTCTCCGGGTAACATTGCCAGGCATTGCTGTAAAGCCAGAGTCTATGGAGAGAGAGAGAGAGAGAGAGATTGTCGCTATGTAGTACGGTTCTTATGGGCCAAACAAAGTCTTTCGCTCCACCATACGTGATGCAAGTGTGGATATGGCCTTATCTTACGTAATTTAGGGCACTGATGTCAGAAATCACCCGTCCAAGCATCCTTCTCCTGTCAGTGAGGCGCTATACGACAACATAAGCGTGGATAGCCTTGGCTTGAGTTTTAAATTTTCCGCAAAAAAAAAAATATTAAGCATTTAATGACCAAATATACTCAGGACTTAAATAATTCACAAAGAGTTTTTCAAGTCACTTAGTTATTTTACATGCAATCTATTGCTTAACATTCATGATTTCATTAATATATTTTTTCTCTACTTCTACAAATTTGTTTACCGACAACACGATTTGAAGAAGTAAATAACGAAGAAAACGTATTTTAAGGATAGACTCGTATTAAAAACTCGTGTTGAAGCGCTGCGACTGTTTACATAATACATATCTACCTCAATGACGACGCAAAGGCTGTCAGTGAGTTATAGCAGTATTTGCCAATATATGTGTGGATAGCTTAGACTTGAGTTATTCATTTCATGCTTATTATTTACCGGCAGTTTAAGAGAACATCATGTAGCTATCTGGCAACTTACACTAGAGCAAGACCTTTAATTTAACATTAATCAATATATATATATATATATATATATATATATATATATATATATATATATATATATATATATATATATATATATATATATATATATATATATATATATATATATATATATATATACAACATAGGAAACAGTTCAAGGGCACCCAAAAAAGAAACAATAATAAAAATGCCTCTACTTACCTCTCTAAATATAATCCAGAGGTGGCCGAAAGAGAGGTCAATATCGGAAGGAGAGGTGTCCAAATACCCTTCTCTTGAAAGAGTTCAAGTCGTAGGCAGGATGAAATACAGATGCAGGAAGATTGTTCCAGAGTTTACCAGAGTGAGGGATGAAAGAGTGAAGATGCTGGTTATCTCTTGCATAAAGGGTTTGGATAGTATAGGGATGAGCATGAGTAGAAAGTCGCTTGCAGCGGGGCCGCGGGAGGAGGGGAGGCATGCAGTTAGCAAGTTCAGAAGAGCAGTCAGCGTGGAAATATCGATAGAAGAGAGAAAGAGAGGCAGCATGGCGGCGGTAATTAAGAGGTAGAAGACTCTCTGTATGAGGAGGAGAGCTGATGAGACGAAGAGCCATATATTTAGTAGGAGTAGGTAGGAAGACACCTACCGAACGGGCGTGAGCTACTTCCGGTGAGGATATATGAGAAGCGAGGAGGGTGCTGAGGCCCTACAAAGACCCTTCCCATAGCCTCACTAACCGTTTCCCTTTTGTCTCATTAACACCAGAGAGCAGTTCAGCATGCTCTCTAAAGACAGTTCCTCTCTCTTTCTACACCACACTACATTCACAAAACACACACACACCTTTTCCCAAAATTCAAAATTCAAAATGGCTAACGAAAACACTACCTCGGAGTCCCCACCTGGGGGGGGGACCATAAATTCCCCCAGGGAGGACTCCCCTTCTGGCTGCCGACTTGAGAGGTGTCCTGATAACTCCTCGAACCTCCTCCTTATCAATTTCTGCAACATGTGCGGCCTCCGTTCTAATTTTCATTCTGTGGAACACCATCTCTCCTCCTCTAAACCTCACCTTCTCTTCCTCACCGAGACACAGGTTTCTGAGGCTACGGACAACAACCTCTACTCTGTTCCCTCCTACTATCTCTATCCTAAATTTCAATCCAAAGCTGGATGTTGCGCCTACGTGCGCAACGACATCACTTGCTCTCGTGCCCACGACCTTGACTCTTCTGAATTTTCCACCATCTGGCTAAGACTTCATTGTCATTCTATTACTAAATACATCTGTGCTGTTTATCTTTCACCTAACTCTACTAACTATGTAAAACTCTTTGACTATTTGAACTCTAAAGTGGAGCACATCTTGACCCACTCTCCCTTCGCTGAAATCTCCATCTTGGGAGATTTCAATGTTCACCAGCTTTGGCTTTCATCCTCTTGCACTGACCAGCCTGGTGAACAAGCCTACAACTTTGCTCTCCTCAACGACCTGGAGCAGTTGGTTCAGCACCCTACACGTATTCCCGATCGTCTTGGAGACAGGCCCAACATTCTAGACCTCTTCCTTACCTCTAATCCTTCTGCTTACTCTGTCAACCTGTTCTCTCCGTTGGGCTCCTCCGATCACAACCTTATTTCTGTATCCTGTCCTATCACTCCTGTACACCCTCTGGACCCTCCAAAGAGGCAATGCTTCTGGCATTTTGCTTCAACTCGGTGGGACGACCTGAGGATGTACTTTTCCGATTTCCGATTTGCTTCCAGGATAGAGACCTCTGTGTGTGCCCAGCGCATCACAGAGGTGATTGTTTCTGGAATGGAAGCATACATTCCACATACTTTTTCTACTCCCCATGCTAAAGAGCCTTGGTTTAATCACGCTTGTTCTAGTGCTGTCAAAGATAGAGAGGCAGCTCACAAAATGTACCAAGGCCCTCTAACTCCCTCTAACCATGATCATTACATTTCCGCCCGGAATCGTGCCAAATATATTATTCGACTTATCAAAAAAACTCCTTTATCCATAGAAAATGTCAACACCTTGTTTTCTCTATTTCTTCCAGAGAGTTCTGGCACTTAGCCAAAAATATCTCCTCCAATTTCACTTCTTCCTCTTTCCCGCCTCATCATAACGCAGACAGCAGACTGCCGTCTCATCTATCTCTAAGGCTGAACTCTTCGCTCAAACTTTCTGTAACAACTCCAACTTGAACGATTCTGGGCATGTTTCTCCTACTCACCCCCCCTCTGACTCCTTTATGCCTGTTATTTAGATTATTAGGAATGATGTTTTTTATGCCCTCTCTGGTCTCAACTCTCAGAAGGCTTATTGACATGATGGAGTGCCTCCTATTGTCCTTAAAAACTATGCTTCCGTGCTGACACCCTGCCTGGTCAAACTCTTTCGTCTCTGCCTATCAACAGCTACCTTTCCTTCCTTCTGGAAGTACGGCTTCGTACAGCTTCTGCCTAAGAAGGGTGAACGTTCCAATCGTTCAAACTACCGCCTTATAGCTTTACTTTCCTGTCTATCTAAAGCTTTTGAATCAATCCTTAACCGGAAGATTCAAAAGCACCTTTCCACTTCTAACCTTCTATCTCATCGCCAGTATGGGTTCCGCAAGAGGCGTTCTACTGGCGATCTTCTTGCTCTCTTAACTAATTCTTGGTCATCCTCTTTTAGCCGTTTCGGTGAAACTTTCTCAGTTGCACTAGACATATCGAAAGCCTTCGATAGAGTCCGGCATAAATCTTTGCTTTCTAAACTACCCTCTTTCGGATTCTATCTTTCTCTCTGTTCCTTTATCTCCAGTTTCCTTTCCGACCGTTCTATCTCTGCTGTTGTAGACGGTCACTGTTCTTCCCCTAAACCTATTAACAGTGGTGTTCCACAGGGCTCCGTCCTATCACCCACTCTCTTCCTGTTATTCATCAGTGATCTTCTTTCCATAACAACCTGTCCTATCTACTCATATGCTGATGACTCCACTCTGCATTATTCAACTTCTTTGAACAGAAGACCCTCTCAACAGGAATTACATGACTCCAGGCTAGAGGCTGCAGATATATAGATATATATATATATATATATATATATATATATATATATATATATATATATATATATATATATATATATATATATATATATATATATATATATATATATATATATATATATATGCAAAATTTCAGATTTACGATGGCAGTGATATCACTAATATAGCCTGTCTGGTGTAACATCAGATAGTATCCTCTGCTGTATTCAGGGGCGATGCCAGACATTGTAGACATCGGGGACTTAAACCCTGTGTGACAAAGGGGAGGGGTCCGGGTGTATGCTCCCCTGAGAAAAAAAATAAAAACATCCCCATAGACAGTGATTTTTGGAGACATAAGGGACTTTGGTATAATGACAAAATTAATTTATGATACGTCCTACACTAGAATCAATTTACCGTATAAAGAATTAAGTAAAAAAAAAAATCTTAACACCTTAAAACCTTAAAAAAAGATCTGGGACTTTTGATGAAAGATCTGGGGCTGAAGGCCTAAAAGCCACCCTCCCCCGCCGCCTATGGTTGTAATAAATGAGTGGGCCCAAAGAGTTTTATAACTATAATTGTTGTAGTAGTAGATGTCCTACCTTATCCACATGTTTACTGAATTATGAAACCCATATGGAGAACAAGGAAACCATATAAGTCTATCGTTGAACCAGTTTTCCAATCTAACTTTTCAAAAACGAATTGTTAAATCGATCGATTCTTGATCGTCATGAAAACTAACCTATTACCAAGTCTTCACAATAAAAAAAGCAACCTATAACATTACACTAACAAAAATTTAATGTAAGAACTATATAAACGTTAAAAGTTGACATTTTACTGTAGTCTCTGATCAAGCATTACTTCATCCATTTTTGTCATCGCTACCCCATTATACGTCACAGCTATACCTCCCATCCCTCCCTCATACTCCCACCCCCCGATGCTCGTGTCCTGACATTCCTCATAATGACATGGACCAGTACCATGTCACAATGGGCGGTTTCGCCGCGCGGCAGCGCTAACTTCAAGGTTGTTTGTGTCCTTGAGGCAGAGGGATTACTTAAGAGTCCACATGTCTGAGAAATTGGGTTCACCCATTTCATGCTTGGAGGAAAACAAGAGAAAAGTTTGAGAAGTTTTATGAGAATAGGGGGTGTTAGTGAGCTCTGCTCTTGGTCCAAGGGCACAATGCATTCAAGCTAGAAATCGAGCAAACAGGGTACTGGGTTTTATTTCAAGGAGCGTAATCAATAGAAGCGCTGAAGTCTTCCTCAAACTATATGTAGCATTAGTTAGACCTCATCTTTATTATGCTGTTCAGTTATGGTCACCTTACTATAGAATGGATATCAAAATGTTAGAATCGATGCAGAGAAGGATGACTATGATGATTCAAGGGCTACGAAACTTGCCATACAAGGAAAGACTGAAACAGTTAAACATGCATTCTCTAGAAGGCGAAGGGTGCGTGATCGAGTTTTATAAATGGATGAAGGGCTTTAATAAGTGGGATATTAATAAGGTTATGTTGGTAAGAGAACCAGGTAGGACACGTAGTAATGGGTTTTAACTGGATAGATTCAGATTCAACAAGGACATAGACAAAAATTGGTTTACTAACATTGGTAGATGAGAGGAACCGGCTAAGCAGTCATGTGGTGAGTGGCAATACAACTGTCGCATTAAAAAAAATAGATTAGATAAATTCTTGGACAGTGATATCAGGTGGGGTTAGATTCACTGGAGCTTAGGTTCAAAGGAGCTGCCTTGTACAGGCCTATCGGCCTCTTGCAGACTCCGACGTTCTTATGTTTCTAATTGCCGAATGACCAAGGTCATTTGATAAATTGCTGCAAGTTCTAAGGCCTCACATCTCCAAACAAAACACACAGTATTGGAGGGCAATATCTGCCGGGAAAGATTGACAATTACACTAAATGAACTATCAAATCAACATCAAGCATGGTGGTCGACCGCGCGGCAGAACCACCTTGTGTGACCACGTGCATTGAATTGTGTGTTGTGTCCTCAATCGCGGCGGGCAACGGCAGCGCGGCAGGGCGATTCTGCCGCAGCGTGCTGCGGTGTTGGGCGGCTGCCGCGTAATACCGCGCGGCAAAACCGCCCAGTGTGACACCGGCCTTAGTAAGGGATCTATTTTCGCATTATCAACATCATCATCGTCATCATCAAACACGAAGGGTCTAATTAACTCCTTCCTTGTTGTGGACGTCTCGGAGCCTCAGATCTCTCCCTAACTCGCCGGAATGTTGTTATCCCCTCAAATTATACTGAATTTCCAATTCTACACACACACACACACACACACACACACACACACACACAGGGTAGAGCGTCTGACTCACAACCAGAAGGTCCGTGGTTCAATTCCAAGGTCGGGTGAAGATAAGTTGGGTTTATCTTCCTTCACGTGTAGACCCGGTTCACTTAGCAGTGAGTAGGTACGCGACGTCAGGCAAGGAGTTGTGACCTCGTTGTCGAGGTGTGCTGTGTGTGAGTGGTCTCAGTCCTACCCAAAGATCGGTACTACTAGCTCTGTGCTCTTCCGTAGGGGAACGGCTGTCTGTCTCGGGAGAGACCCGCAGCAGACCAAGAGGTGAATTACACACACACACACACACACACACACACACACACACACACACACACACACACACACACACACACACAAAGGCAGGTTAATTCACAAGATGCAGAACAAGTATCCTGTGAGTGGGGACATCCATAGCTCGACTGGTTACCGACTTTGTACTTATGTTCGCGAAAGTTAAGTGAATATAATTAAATAAATGGTTTAATTAAAGTATACTAGTCAATACATAGGGTCCATTTACTTTCCTAGCTTCATCATAACCGTCCAAGACTTCAGAGCCTGTACCTTTACCCCAAATGACAAGTTTCCATATATTTTCTGGTATTGCAACTTTCATACGATTTCACACTTTTCAGAGGTGCCAAAGGAAGGTTCGTCCAGCCACGCCCTGCAGCCAGCCATCCCTCATTCCCTCCTGCTCGTTCTCCTCAAGTAAAGATTATTTGCCCCGAGGAACAACCTCCTGGATCTTCTACTGAATACATATAGTCTAATAAGGGAGCGTTCAGGGGTAGCCTACTTTACCTTGCCCCTGGTCGGTAAAGAATTATAACCTTTTAGCATCGTGTTATCACTCTGTTTCAGTAAAATAATAGGAATAAAATGATGCAAATAAAGTAATAAGGAAGTAATGGGAGTAATATAATGGCAATAAAGTGTCAATAAAATACTAGCAGTATTATGATGAGAATAAAATAATGGCAAGATAAAGTGCCAGTAAAATATTGGCAATAAAAACAATGACAATAATATGAAGGGAACAAGACAATGCCCATAATATAAAGACAAATATTGTGTCAATGAAAATGGCAATAAAAATATTAGCAATAAAAACATTTCTGTTCACAGCTCTCAGAAGGCTGATGGACCTGATGGAGTGCCTCCTATTGTCCTTAAAAACTGTGCTTCCGTGCTGACACCCTGCCTGGTCAAACTCTTTCGTCTCTGCCTGTCAACATCTACCTTTCCTTCCTGCTGGGAGTACGCCTTCATTCAGCCTGTGGCTAAGAAGGGTAACCGCTCTAATCCCTCAAACTACCGCCCTATAGCTTTACTTTCCTGTCTATCTAAAGTTTTTGAATCAATCCTTAACCGGAAGATTCAAAAGCCAGTTTCCACATTTAACCTTCTATCTAATCGCCAGTTTGGGTTCCGCAAGGGCGTTCTACTGGCGATCTTCGTTATCTCTTAACTGATTCTTGGTCATCCTCTCTTAGCCGTTTCGGTGAAACTTTCTCAGTTGCACTAGACATATCGAAAGCCTTCGATAGAGTCTGGCACAAGTCTTTGCTTTCTAAACTGCCCTCTATCGGATTCTATCCCTCTCTCTGTTCCTTTATCTCAGTTTCCTTTCCGGCCGTTCTATCTCAGCTGTGGTAGACGGTCACTGTTCTTCTCTTAAACCTATTAACAGTGGTGTTCCACAGAGCTCTGTCTTATCACCCACTCTCTTCCTGTTACTCATCAATGATCTTCTTTCCATAGCAAACTGTCCTATCCATTCATACGCTGATGACTCCACTCTGCATTATTCAACTTCTTTCAACAGAAGACCCTCTCAACAGGAATTACATGACTCAAGGCTGGAGGCTGCACAACGCTTAACCTCAGACCTTAATATCATTTCCGAGTGGGGTAAAAGGAACCTTGTGTCCTTCAATGCCTTAAAAAAACAATTTCTCCACCTATCAACTCGACACAATCTTCAAAACACCTATCTCCTATTCTTCGACAACACTCAGATGTCACCTTCTTCAACACTAAACATCCTCGGTCTATCCTTAACTCAAAATCTTAACTGGAAACTTCACATCGTCTCTCACTAAATCAGCTTCCTCGATGTTGGGCGTTCGGTATCGTCTCCGTATGGAGTATGCATCTCACGTGTGGGGTGGGCTCCACTCACACAGCTCTTCTGGACAGAGTGGAGTCTAAGGCTCTTCGTCTCATCAGCTCTCCTCCTCCTACTGATAGTCTTCAACCTCTTAAATTCCGTCGCCCCCTTCCCGCGGCCCCGCGGCTTTGACTTTCTACTCAAGCTCACCCCTATACGTACTGTCCAAATCCTTATGCAGAGTTAACCAGCATCTTCACTCTCTCATCCCTCACGCTTGTAAACTCTGGAACAATCTTCATTGACCTGTATCTCTATTGCAAGATGAGGGTATCAGGACATAAATTGACCTATCTTTCTGACAGTCCTCTTGACTGTTGTTGGAGCAGTGATTGGCTTTCTTTTTTTCATCATTTTTTTCCCTTTTTGCACCCAGCACAGCTTCCTCTGCTGTTAAAAAAAAAACTCTTCTTCCGAAATTTATCTTTCTTTCAGCCCTCCACTGAGCTTTTATAGGAGCAGCGAATAGCGGGCATTTTGACATTTTTGTAGCTGTAAAAAAATATAAAAAAAGTATGACAAGCAGACGCTATTTAAACATTAATTTTGTTTCTATGTACTAAACTCTCCGCCTTTGTTTATCTATTCTCTTCCTAACACTATATATAACCAACAGTCGCTATTTACACGCTAATTTTGTCTCTGTACCTATGAACGTTGCATACAACAGGCACCTTGATATATCACTTACACTTCCCACACACAAACAGTTACAGTCAGTCAGTAACACACTGTCTTCCCAGCCACCCACTTCTATACGTTACTTAGTAAAATAGCCACCTGAAATATCACTCACACTCTCAATGTAATGGCCCGAAATGTACTACAATTGTAATGATATTTTCCCCATGTAAAATATATATATATATATATATATATATATATATATATATATATATATATATATATATATATATATATATATATATATATATATATATATATATATATATATATATAATATATATATATATATATATATATATATATATATATATATATATATATATATATATATATAAAAAGCGGAGCTATGTGGGACGCCAGGGGCAATGTGGGGCATTAGGGGTAATGCGGACCAAATAGTCCTATATGTTGGTAAGACAGGCTAGAATGCCTTATAAGTGTTCAATTGGATCATAAACATTAATGTCAATTGTGGAAAAGAATATAGGTAATGTGACATGCATTAAAATTTATTTACTTTTTTCCAATTCTGATGTTTTAAGGAGTTATTTTAAAGTAAACTGCTAAGGTTAATGACATCCTTTAGTTTATTTCTATAATATCCAGCTTTGAACTACATACCAATGTGAGTCCAGTTTATGTACTTGCAGCAGTGTGACACGGTGAGTGCTTAAATAGGAAATTTATTATTTTTTTTTATCAACTGGGGCTATGTGGAACACCCGCTGGGGCAAAGTGGAACACCCTCTGGGGGTAATGTGGAACGGCCATCTACACAATGCAAATGAACCTCCTTCAAATTTTACAGCGATAGGCACCAAACAAACAGATCCCAGTCTGCAGCCGAGCGTTGTGGGTTACCAGTAGTCACAGAGCTACACTGTTGCCATTCCAGCGAAACAACTCTCTCTCTCTCTCATTAGAGAGAGAGAGAGAGAGAGAGAGAGAGAGAGAGACTACTGGCAACCCACAACGCTCGGCTGCAGATTGGGATCTGTTTTGTTTGGTACCTTTCCCTGGAAAATTAGAATGAGGTTCATTTGCGTTGTGTAGATGGCCGCTCACATTACCCCAGAGGGTGTTCCACATTGCCCCAGCGGGTGTTCCACATAACTAAGGTTAATAAAAAATAAAAAAATAACTTTCCTATTTAAGCACTCACCGTTTCACACTGCTGCAAAGGCATATCTCAGGACTACCACTGATCTGGCATCCCACAATGTCATCCCCTATACTGCTAGTATATGTGACCTGTGGTACCATTTTTTTTCACTTTAAGTGTTTCCTTACAAAGGAGTTCCTTAATCCCCAGGTAGTAGCAGAGAAGGTAGGGGAGGGACCGTCCGGGGCAAGCGACTGTCTCGGGCAGGACACCCCTACCCTCTGCTACTAACTGAGGATTAAATCCGTTAAACACTCAAAGTCAGAAGGGCACCACAGGTCAAATTTATTAGCAGTATAGGTGATGACATTTTTAATCTGAGTGTCTCTACCACTTTAAGATTGATCAACATTGGGTAGGCGGTGGCTCAAGTGGTACCGTGCTGGGCCCACATTCACCGCGTGATGGACGACAAGAGTTCGAATCCTCACGCTACCACCTCGGAATTTTCAGTCACCTCCGAGTGGTTTAAAACTACCCACATGCTGTCCTGAAGACCACCCACCACCCCGGATTCTAGAGGAAGCAGTCCAAGAATCCAGAACGAGTTCCGGGGGGCAGTATGAGCCAAGAGAAGATGGCGCCACTGTAAACACTTGCCTGCGCCATGACGGGCTGGGATCGAATACCATCCAGGCCCCTCAAGCAAGCCTACTGGCGCAATAAGTACATACATTAAAACAAAACAAAAAACATTGCCCTAATTTAGCATGTCCCACATTGCCCCAATGCCTGTGGTAGAAAATGTTTTTAATTATGTTGAATTATGGAAAAAGCATTTAGAGTATCATTATTTTCAATAGATGTATATGAAAGTACATAGTTTTGTACGTCTTTTCATATGAAACAAAGCATTTCAAATGTTACAAGATTTTCATTTCAGACCTAGTAACCCCAAAACATGAAAAAGTGTCCCACATAGCCCCGCTCTGCAGTAATTATATATATATATATATATATATATATATATATATATATATATATATATATATATATATATATATATATATATATATATAGATATATATATATATATATATATATATATATATATATATATATATCAGCAAATATTTATAATGGAATTATAATAGCAGTAACTTTATACGCATTGATATTGGAAGCCTATGAAGGAAATCTCAGGTCTCAAGCAGGCCTAACCTGCGAATACTTTTGGCACTCCGTGACAACACACCAAAGCATTTTTGGGAAGAGATTTTTTTTTTTACGTCTACGCCTTTAGCGCTGGTAGGCTTGCTTGAAGGGCTTGGATGGTAGTCGGCCCCAGCCCGTCAGGGCGCAGGCAAGTGTTTATGGTGGCGCCAGTCCTCCCTCGCCCTAGGCCGAGGAGCGAGCTCACTCTTGTACGAGGTATCGCCCCATGCAGGTGAGGCAGAGCCGCTCTCAGTGTTCAATATACTTTGACTATAATATTATATGAGGACTCTTATACGAGGTATCGCCCCATACAGAGGCGTAGAAGCAAGTCTGTCTGATAGTAGGCTGGCTGGCCGCCGTCGGGACCCAAGCCAGCATGTTGTGTGCAGCAGTGTGCGGGAGGAGGAGAGAGGGAAAAGGACAAATGGTATGTGTGTCATTCTCTGGGGTAACAACGGTGGAATGCAAATACTCACTAGTTGTAGTCAAGGCTCCGTGCTGTTAAAACCGAGTGAGCAGGTAACATGTTACCCCATGTTAGTGGGAACACTTGCTATGTTTTCTTGGTGTGTCGGTGCTACTTATTTTCGTGTTTATATGTTAGTTTAAACTGATAGTTTATCCAGTGTGTTTGTGCTGGTTTATAAGTAATTAAAGTAAGCTCTAAGTGTTACGAGTGACACAATTTAGTCTCATAAGGCTGGACCCTGTCCCTTGACCCCTAGTTCACCATCAGAATCTCACAACAATTATAGTTACTGCGGTCTCCACCTCCCCTTTAAAACGCGTCACTTGTTATCCACCCAATGTCCCATACACAAAAAGACTAAGCCAGTAGGGGGCAGGGAGCGTGGAGCCCCGCCTAACACAGGGAATCGTACATCTCCATTTGGAAGGTATTTTGCCATGGCTTTAGTGCGGTACGACGCATCGGACAGGTGAGTACTGAGGGCATCAGGTATCAAACTGAACGACTTTCTCGCGCCGAATAGCCGATGTTTAGTCAGAAGGGCACGGGTCTCAACAGCTCCACGCAGGGGTGCGGGGCCGGAATCACGATACCCACCGGCATCCGCACCACAGAGAATCGAGTATGAGCTTTTCGACCATGGCCTGCCATAAAGGCAGCGGCAGAGTACTGCATGTTTGCTTCTAATCATACTCATAATATGGTACGCCCCGTGGCTTAAAGCAGTCAGTCTGCACCGGGTGGCGAAATGCGCGCGATTGAAAGGTCTCCGGGCGCTGAGAAAAGGAAACGAACAACGTCGTCACGGCTAGCACTCGCGGCAATCACCTCCCGGCTTAACGCAGTCCTGCTGCACCTCGGGGGGTCTGTAACTTGAGGTTCGGCAATTAGGCGCGACAGCCTCAAGCCGCTAACCCATTGCTGGGGTGCCTAGCCCCGTTTTCATAGGCAGCAGCTAATGTTCCCCTGCCTGACCAATCACAGCAGCGGGGCCTGGACCCAACCCAGAAAGGCCCAGGTATTTGCGACAGCTTAACCGCCCAAGTCTGCACCATCGTGTTAACCACGTAGGCTTTTTCGCAGACCCAGCACTGCCGCAAAAACTTTTTACGGGTCAGTTTTACAAAACTGGAAGGCCGACACTCTGTGCTGTTTTCGGATGCGCGTCCGTGGCTTTATCGCTTCGTAGCTACCATAAGGTAACCTCGACGGCTACGAGCACCACGGACTTTACCACTCGAGTCAATTCAGAGGATGGGCAAGAGTCTTCCCGGAAGCAGCGAGCCAACAGGGAGATATTCAGAACCCTCCACAACCCGAACGCCCGGGTAGGCACCCCAGGGCACTACCCTATACGCCCGGCGTGAGCCCGCAAGGCCACAGTGCCGGGCAACTACGCCAGGGCCCTCCCACCCTGGATGTGGGTGGGAAGGAAAACCAGGGAGGCAAAGATCTCCTGGCGCATCCGCTTTCGCGGTAAACCAGTGACTGTTTAGTCACACTGCGTTGCCCTTCCGAGCCAGGGGGGGCGGGTAGCTCCCTGCGCAGTGCGTCCAGCGGGACCACGGGGAGCCCAGTCACCAGAAGTAACCATGTGTTCTAGCCAGCCCGCACCGCCCAGACGAGCTGGCCCACGGGACTCTCGACCCCTGCGGGCCCCTTTACTCGCCTTACCGCAAGCATAAGTCAAACCTTCTTTCACAAGTGGGACCGAGGGCGGTACATATCCGCATTTCTTATTCCCCCCCACTCCCGCAGGAATGTTGGGCTACCCGCACGCCTTCTCCACGGGGACGGAGCCCTACTCACCTAATCCAGTCTGTGGTTCAGGCAGGCTACGAGGCTTAAGCTCGGGCACGCACTGTGCGCTCCGTTAACAGTTTTTTGACACTCCCGCCATTTGAACCTGCGCTGCCTTGACTCTCGTCACTTCGATATGGTCTGCAGCGCTCGGCAGGAACGTTATTTTGTCTCAGTACTGCGGGACACACAGCTTTCCTGCGAACCTTTGCACCAAGAGGCCATAAACCACGCTGCGTGCAAGCTGGGGCGCGCCTTACGGGTGGTCAAGGGGGCTGAGCGTGCTCGGTTACCCCAAGGGAGTCATAGTTATTCTCAAAGTCACGCTACCTATATTATTTGACAGATGATAATCCTGTGTTCGATAACGGTGCCTTATAAGACTTGGTAAATAAACTACTAATTTTACTTTCTGGTTTAGATGATCACTAATTTAGCTGCTTTGAAGTATAATGAGCCTACATAATTAAGGAGTGCCCATGAAAGGCACGACATCCACACACCCCAAACAGTTGCTTACAGTCAGTCCTGAGCACTCATTGTCTTCCCCAGCCACCCACTTCTTCCCCTGCAGCCCTGCCACCCCTGTCTAGATCAATACCGGTGTGGTGTCATGAGACATCCAGTGTTA
Source organism: Eriocheir sinensis (assembly GCF_024679095.1). Classification (NCBI taxonomy): domain Eukaryota; kingdom Metazoa; phylum Arthropoda; class Malacostraca; order Decapoda; family Varunidae; genus Eriocheir; species Eriocheir sinensis. Next base: position 50,625 of record NW_026111964.1, read on the forward strand.
TTATTATTATTATTATTATTATTATTATTATTATTATTATTATTATTATTATTATTATTATTGTTATTATTATTATTAATATTATTATTATTATCAGAACTAGGAGGGAGCCCCAAAGAATAGTCAAAATGACTATAACCCCAAACGTGATTGTGTCTCTAAGGAGGGCCCAGCATAGCTATGGAAATGAGATGTGATGTTTTAGAAGAAAGGAGTTAACCCTATTTTTCAATAAATTAGATGAACAGGAATTAACAACCTCTTCTGGAAGAGAGTTCCATAGTTTCTTTAGGGCAGGGATTAATGATCTTGAAAACTGATTAGTATTGCATCGTATATATATATGGTAAAGCTCTACTATTAAGGGATTATGTGAACCTAGTAGCACGAACATGGTTAAAAGGTGGGGGAAGTTTACTATGAAGGGGATGGTCATTAGTACTAACAGTTTTATATAGAAATGTCAAACTTCCTACCAACCGGCGATGCTCTAATGTAATGTTAAGATTGGGTAGTAGGAATCTAATATTATTGAAGGTCCTCTCCAAAAGATGAAAATGGGGGTTTGCAGCTGAAAGCCATTCAGGGGAGCAATATTCAAAGGAAGGGAGGATGACTGAGTAAAAACTCCATAAAATAACTGAATCATCCTGATATATCTTCTTGCATTTACGAAACAACCCTGTTTTGGGGGAAATTGATGCCACCAACTGCCGTATGTGTTTTTCAAAAGTTAATTTAGAGTCAAAAGTAACACCAAGCAATGTTAAGGATGTGCAATCTCTAATACGTGTACCATTAATAATAACAGGAGGATGAACAGGCTGGTAGGTCCTAGATCTACTAATAATAGACTCTGGGTTTTAGACGGGTTTAATTTCACCCCCCATTGATTGCACCAGGACATGATTTTATTAATGTCAACTTGGAGAGTCTCGGGAACAATTTTTCTATGTTGGGGCGAAGATATAGGTATGTACATGGAGGCTGGTATCATCGGCATAAGCAATCATTTTTGATAAAATACCATTCCACATATCACTAGTAAAAAAAGATAAAAAGCAGTTGACCCAATACACTGCCTTGGGGAACGCCTGACCTAACAGGGCGAAAAGATCCAAAAGCATCATCAATTGCAACTCATTGACTACGACCAGTCAAAAAGTCTGTTAAAATGCTTAAAAACGAACTGCCTACACCCACGGATTGTAATTTAACTGTGAGGGAGGGAAGGGAAGGGGAAGGAGGGAAGGGAGGGAAGGAAGGAAGGAAGGCAGATCTGAAGGAAATAACTTAGGAATGACTGACTGGCTGACTGACTGACTGACTGACTGACTGACTGATTGAAAGGATGAAAGGAGGGAAGAAAGAAAGAAAAGAAGGAAGAGAGAAAGGAAAGAAGGAAGGAGGGAATGAAAGAAAGAAGGAAGGAAAAGGTAAGAAGACAAACAGACGAGCAAACGGAAATACAAACACACAAACACAAAAAACTTACATCATAAATAACTCCTCCTACTACTACTACTTCTACTATTACCACTACTACTACTACTCCTACCACCACTACTACCCCTCCTCCTCCTCCTCCTCATCCTACCAATACTACTACTACTACCACTACTACTGTCACTACTAGTAGCATTTTACGGCGCTCCTATATTTCCCCGAGGTGTAAATTTTGTCAAGTCAAGGTTAATGGCCGTACCTGTGCTATTGTAAAACGCCTTTACGCCCCCTAAATAAGAGTGGAGGTGCTTCCTCTTGACACACGTGGAAGTGGGCCCTCACGCACACACACATACACAGTTTACACACACACAAACACATAGTATTTCACTCTTTTTTTTTTTTTCCTTCTCTCCTTTTCTTCGTTTTCTCACTTTCTTTTTCCTTTTTTCTTTCTCTTCTTCTTTTGCGTTTTCCCCGTTTCTTTCTCTTAATCTCCATTTCTGTTCTATTTCTCTTCTTTTTTTCCTCTTCTCTCCTTCCTTTCTTCTTTACCCTTTCCCTTCCATTGTAACACAGGGTCAGTTTCTCCTCCTCCTCCTCCCCCTCTTCCTCCTCCCTCTCACACCCTCTCCCCGCTGCCCGCTTCACACTCACAGACGATTAAGTTTTGGATTGCCCGGGAGAGGAGGAGGAGGAGGAGGAGGAAACATGGACTAGCAGGCAGCAGAAAGCCTGTTGGCTCAGTACTAGGCTGCCTGCGTTCAGTGATTTAATCAATCCGTTTGCCATAGGAGTGGCTTGCAGGGAAGGATTAAAGCACTTGTGTATCTACTCTTGGGTACATTCAGTTCACTCCCGATGCAGCAAAGTGACGATCAATGCGTTTCTTGAAGGAGTTGATGGTCTCTGCGCTAACCACTGCTGCAGGAAGACTGTTCCAGTGGCGAACAACTCTATTCGAGAAACAACTCCTGCCGATGTCGGTATTGCATCGCTTTGCTTGAATTGTTTTTCCGTTGTTTCTTGTTCTCAGGTTAGTTTGTAGTTGTTTCTTGTTCTCAAGTTAGTTTGTATCTCAGGTTAGTTTGTGGAGGAGGAGGAAGAGGAGGAGGCGGAGGAGCACAAAGTAACACAAAGAAAGAACAAACAACAGCAGACCTGCTGGTCCTTACGAGGCTGTTTGTGACAAGTTACACTAACTATCTAATCAAGGGTGGAAGATGAAGGACAGTAGAGGCGAAGGCTCCTCCCCCCCCCCCCCCATCCCTCCAGCCAAAGCTGGCAGGAAAGGAAAAAGAACCATGCAGCATGGAAAAACTGCATGGAAATTATGTACGAAAGAGGAAAGAACTACCATTACTGCTACCACTAACCGGGCGATAAAAGCGGACAAGGACACCAGTATTCGAAAGAACTTAACGTTATTACGACAATGAGTAATATCTTAGTTGCTGGTTGGATTCAAAACACTTGTCTAATCTATTCTTGAAGGCCGTAACTGTTGTACTATCAATGACATCACAAGGTAGAGAGTTCCAAACATTAACAACTAGATTGAAGAAGAAGTGTTTAGCTTCGTGCGACGAAAATCTTTTACCACTTATCTTCAAATGAGGAGGAGGAGGAGGAGGAGAGATGAAGAAAAATGAAGAGGAGAAAAGAGACAAACTACTCCTCGAGGACTCTCTCTCTCTCTCTCTCTCTCTCTCTCTCTCTCTCTCTCTCTCTCTCTCTCTCTCTCTCTCTCTCTCTCTCTCTCTCTCTCTCTCTCTCTCTGCTTCATTCACACCCGACCTCTGCTGAGAGAAGGTCGTGACCTCACCCCGCTGCGCCCCACAACATCGCTTGCCCTGTGTTTTCGTCGTGCTCTTGGGCGTTTGTGTGTTCTCGCTTGTGGACCTTGTGTGTTGCCTGTGATTTCCCGACACGTGTTTGGTGTGTGTTCGCTTGTGGTTTCTGCCTGTGGTTGCCTCTGTGATTTGTGTTTCCGGTGTTTTTGCGTGTGATCTGGATGTCTCCGGGTGTTCTGCGTGGGTTTCAGAGTGATTCAAGTGTATTGTGTTTCCGGTGTTTTTGCGTGTGATCTGGCTGTTTCCGGGTGTTCTGCGTGGGTTTCAGAGTGATTCAAGTGTGTTGTGTTTCCGGTGTTTTTGCGTGTGATCTGGCTGTTTCCGGGTGTTCTGCGTGGGTTTCAGAGTGATTCAAGTGCGTTGTGTTTCCGGTGTTTTTGCGTGTGATCTGGCTGTTTCCGGGTGTTCTGCGCGGGTTTCAGAGTGATTCAAGTGTGTTGTGTTGCCGGTGTTTTTGCGTGTGATCTGGCTGTTTCCGGGTGTTCTGCGTGGGTTTCAGAGTGATTCAAGTGTGTTGTGTTTCCGGTGTTTTTGCGTGTGATTTGGCTGCTTCTAAGTGTACTGCGTGGGTTTCAGAGCGTTTTGAGTGTGCTGTTTTGTTTCAGGTGTTTCTGCGTGTGATTTGGCTGTTTTCAGTGTTCTGCGTTTCAGTGTGTTGTGTTTCCAGTGCTTTTACGTGTGATTTGGATGTTTATAGTGCTCTGCGTGGGTTTCAGAGTGTTTTGAGTGTGCTGTTATACTTCCGGTGTTTTTGCGAGTGACTTGAGGGTGTTTAGTCGTGCTTGTGCTTGGGTTTCTGAGTGTTTCGTGTGTCCCGAGTGTGACTTTGTGTTCCCGAGTGTCTCACGCGTGATTTGGGTGTGTCGACAACCCACCCTTTGAATTCCCTGAGGATTCAATCTGCTCCTCCTCATTACACCCTCTTTAAATCCCCTAGAGGATTAACACTTCCTACACCCCTTTCCCTCACCTCACCTAAGCCCCCCACCCTCGCTCACCTCACATCCCTTTGCTCCTCCTCATCCCCTAGAGGATTAGCCCTTCCTACTCCTCCTCACCTCCACATATTTCTAAGCCCTCCCCCCCTCACTCACCTTACCTCACATCCTATTTACCCATCTCTTCACCCACCTTACCTCGCCTCTTTCTTAACCTTTCTTGTTCTCACACACCTCACTCACCTCACATCCCTTCCTACTCCTCCTCTCTCCCACTTACCTCCATTCCCAAACTCTCTCTCACTCATCTCACCTATTTCCTAACCCTCCTTGATCTCACACCTCACTCACCGCCTCCCTTTCCCCTCTTTACTCACCTCAAATCCCTTCCTACTCCTCCTCTCTCCCACCTCACCTATTTCCTAACCCTCCTTGATCTCACACACCTCACTCGCCTCTCTTTCCTCTTTACTCACCTCACATCTCTTCCTACTCCTCTCTCTCCCACCTCCCCTATTTCCTAACCCTCCTTGATCTCACACCTCACTCACCGCCTCCCTTTCCCCCTCGTTACTCACCTCACATCCCTTCCTACTCCTCCTCTCTCCCACCTCACCTATTTCCTAACCTCCTTGATCTCACACCTCTCTTTCCCCTCTTTACTCACCTCCATCCCTTCCTACTCCTCCTCTCTCTCTCACTTTTCCTCCATTACTAAACTACCTCTCACACACCTCACCCCTTTCCTAATCCCCTTCACTCTGTGTTTTATCTCTTTCATTTCAGCTAAGATGGCGCCTAAGAAGTGCAGTACTTGTAACGGTAGCTTCTCAGCTCACTTTTACAGGGCGTTCTGCTGTCTGTCGACTGTGTCTGTCCAGGCAGCATCTCGAGACAAGACTGCAGGAGCAGGAAGAGAAGATGGAAGAAGGCCAGAATAAAATAATAGAGCTTTCTCTCACCAGGCAGCATCTCGAGACCAGACTGCAGGAGCAAGAAGAGAAGATGGAAGCAGGTCAGAATAAAATAATAGAGCTTTCTCGCACTGTTGCCTCCTTGCAGGAATTCATCCAGGCTAACGTTGCTGTGGTGCCAAACCCTTCTCCAACCGCCCCCTTGCCCTCAGCGGTACCGTCGACACCAGCGGACAACACCACGCAACGGGAGGATGCTAGTGGCACCGCCCATGATGGCTTCACCGTCGTGAATGGAGGAGCCAAACCAGCCAGACAAGCGATTTATCCTGTTCATTGCTTCAACAGGTTTGCCATTCTGGAGGAGGAGGACGAGCAGGAGAGCACCTTCCTGGTGGGTGACTCCATGATTCGCCAGCAGGTCGTTGAGTTCTGCGGCAGAGTTCCTCGTCGAAGACGGAACTATTGCTATCCTGGTGCTGGGATCGACGACATAACTGCTGCTCTTGAGGAGATCTCCCCAGGCTACTAATGATTCACTGTTTGTTATTCACACAGGTACGAACGACATCACCACGACCGGTCTGAGGAACTCCTGGAGAAGTACCGTAGGCTCATCCAGCAGTATAAGTCTAAATCCCCTAACATTTTGATTTCAGGAGTTCTACCACGGACTTGGGCGGAGAGCGACTTTTTCAGTAAGGCCTTCAGCCTAAACAACCGCTTACAGACTCTTTGCAGGGAGCTTGACGTGGAGTTCCTCAACACATGGGACAATTTCTATGGGCAATCTGAGCTCTTTCACTGGTACGGATTGCACCTTTCTCCCATCAGGGCAGCCAGACTCGGAAGGCTCCTCAAAGAAGCAGTGCGTGTCATCCGAACAAAAACGAGTCACGGCCACGTCCTCCACCCCGCCGTGTAAATAGACGCCGTGCATCGCAACAAACCCGTAACCGTGATCCGCAAGTACCACCACCTCTATTACCAAGCCTCTAGATAACTTAAAAATCCTTAGTTTCAATGCGCGTAGCCTAAGAAACAAATTTGATGAACTGAGATGTCTTGCTTTAACAGAAAATTTTGACATAATTGCTATAACCGAAACATTTATCGACACCACAAATATTGATTTAAGTTCCGAATACAACATAGATGGCTACAGACTCTTCAACAAAGATCGTGTAAACCGTAGAGGCGGTGGCGTCGCCCTTTATGTCAAAAGCTATTTGCAACCCACTGACAAAACACCAAGAAACAGTAACGTTGAACATTTGTGCGTGCGAGTAAACATTGCAAAAGTCAACTTAAATATATCTGTCACCTACAGACCTCCCGGGCAATCACTCGATGACGACCTTGAAATGTACAGCGTCTTAAGGCAGTCACTTAATAACAGCGACTCACTGATATTAGGAGACTTTAACCTCCCCATATCGACTGGGCGACACTGTCAGGTACAGAAGGCGAGTCACATAGAATGATCAATTTCTAGAAGAAAATTATCTAAGCCAAATGGTTTCTGAGCCAACTCGACAAAATAATATACTCGACCTTGTTATAACGACCCAAGATAACCTAATCAGTAGTGTCACGGTAGGAGAACACCTCGGTTCTTGCGATCATAAATTAGTGCGCGTCGACATTAAAGCTCAATCCTCAGTGACTGAAAATAAAGTAAAGGTGCCCAATTTCAAAGAGCTAACTTCGTAGAAATCCGACAAAAACTAACAGAAATACAACTATCAGATGACGGCAACGTAGAGGAAGCCTGGCTAAGCCTTAAAAATCACTTACTCACTCAGCAGAACACATTCGTCCCCTTGTGCGAGAAGCGAATTAACACTAAAAAGCCCACCGTGGTTTAATAGCGAAATTAAACAATCAGTCAATGAGAAAATTGTTTTACAGGTTAAAGAAAGAACAAAGCACGCCCGAAAACATTAGACTTTATAATGATGCCAGGCGACGAGTAAAAGACTAGTAGGTCAGGCAAAGCGTAGATACGAAGAAAATATTGCAGCCAACTGTAAAATAATCCGAAATCTTTCTTCAGTTACATAAACAACAGAAAGGCGATCAAAAGTGGTATTGGACCTTTAACAAACAGCGACGGTGCACTAGTGACTGACAGCCAACACATTGCAAACCTCTTAAACAATTACTTTTCCTCGGTGTTTAATACTAACAGTCTTCCTCTCGCTACCACCAACACCAGTACTATTGTAAATCTCGAGCATGCATTGCCTAATTTTGAAATAACAACCGATGAAGTCCTTAAAGCTCTCCATTCACTTAAAACAAATAAAAGTCCTGGACCTGACAAAGTATATCCAACTCTGCTGAAAGAAAAAAGAGCGAAATACTCTCCTCCCTCACAAACGTATTCAATATGTCCTTGCGACAAGGCATCGTCCCTTCAGATTGGAAAAAGGCTAACGTGACACCGATTTTCAAGAAAGGAGACAAAAAGTACCAGGTAATTACAGGCCCATTAGTCTAACTTCGGTTGTAGGTAAGTTACTTGAGGGCATAATTAGAGACAAAATTGTGAATTACCTTGAAAGCCACTCATTGATTGGGGACTCACAACATGGCTTCCGAAACAAAAGATCCTGCCTATCAAACTTATTAACCTTTTATAACGACCTCTTCACTGTTTATGACGTAACCAAATCACTGGACGTAGTCTATCTTGATTTCAGAAAGCGTTTGATAAAGTCCGCATCATAAATTACTTTACAAATTAAAGCAAATAGGTATTGACGGTCAAGTAAACCAATGGATCGCGAATTGGTTGAGCAACAGACAACAAAGAGTAGTGATTGACGGATTTAACTCAGAGTGGGCGCCTGTCACTAGTGGCGTCCCCCAGGGCTCGGTCCTTGGCCCAGTGCTCTTCATTATTTACATCAACGACGTGGATGTTGGACTCAATAACCGCATTAGTAAATTTGCAGACGACACAAAGATTGGCAACTCGGTTCTCACTGACGAAGACAGGCAAAGCCTCCAAGAGGATTTGCACAAAATTTCAGCTTGGTCGGATAGATGGGAGATGCCCTTTAACGTAGACAAGTGCCAGGTCCTTCAAGTTGGAACGAAGAATAAGAAGTTCGAATACGAAATGCGCGGCGTTAAACTCAAAAGCGTTCAATGCGTCAAAGACTTGGGGGTCAAAATCGCGTCAAACCTCAAATTCTCACAGCAATGCATCGATGCAGCAAATAAAGCGAACAGAATGTTGGGCTTCATTAAAAGAAACTTTGTATTCAAGAATAAAGATGTAATACTCCCGCTCTACAACAGTTTAGTCAGACCCCACTTGGAATATGCGGTACAGTTTTGGTCTCCCCACCATGCAAAGGATATTGCTAAATTAGAAGGTGTTCAGCGTCGGGCAACGAAAATGATCCCTTCCTTGCGCAACAAATCCTACGAAGAAAGGCTTTCTACCCTTAACATGTTCTCTCTTGAGAAACGTCGCCTCCGAGGAAAACTGATCGAATGTTTTAAAATACTTAATGGTTTCACGAATGTAGACAGATCAACATTGTTTATGATCGATGACACTTTGCGCACGAGGAACAATGGCGTAAAACTCAGATGTAGACAATTAAATTCAGACTGCACCAAATTTTTCTTCACCAACGTTGTAGTGCGAGAATGGAATAAGCTTCCACCGTCAGTGGTCCAGTGTAACACGATTGACTCCTTCAAAAATAAGCTCGACCGTCACTTCCTTCAACTTAATATCAACTAGAGTAGAAATGCAACGTTTTGGAGTGTTCTGATTAATATAAAATCACTTAGGTTTAAGGACAGACCACCATGTCTGGACCATGGGGTCTGTGTGGTCTGATTTTCTATGTAAATCTATGTAAATCTCTCTCTCTCTCTCTCTCTCTCTCTCTCTCTCTCTCTCTCTCTCTCTCTCTCTCTCTCTCTCTCTCTCTCTCTCTCTCTCTCTCTCTCTCTCTATATATATATATATATATATATCCATCACCCTCTATCTATCTCTATTTATCTATATATCTATCTATTCAGATTCTCACGCAGGGCTATTCTTGGGTACATCTTGAAGTAAAGGTTTTTGAGGGTCCTCACGCGGAAGGCACCCACCAAGACGCGCTTCAAGCCTCCCTCCCTCTCTCCTCGTGTCCCGCCTCAGGGCCAGCACGCACAGCCACGCGCCTCTCGCTCCCCTCCCTGGCTTGTCTATCCTACCGAGATGTGAAGAATGGGGGAAATTGTATATGTAGGACCGCGATGCCTGTTGATAAATATGTATGGGCGGTTAACTTTGCCCAAACATAATCTACATAATGATCTGGGAGAGTGAAGCTTGGCCTGGGCTCTCTCTCTCTCTCTCTCTCTCTCTCTCTCTCTCTCTCTCTCTCTCTCTCTCTCTCTCTCTCTCTCTCTCTCTCTCTCTCTCTCTCTCTCTCTCTCTCTCTCTCTCTCTCTCTCTCTCTCTCTCTCTCTCTCTCTCTCTCTCTCTCTCTCTCTCTCTCTCTCTCTCTCAGGCTCTTGGTCTCGTTCTCTTGGTGTCGGTTACGGTTTCTTGGTCTCCAGGTTTCGGTGTCTAGGTCTTTCGGTTCCTTGGTCTCTCGTTGTCTAGGTCTCGGTTTCTTTCAGGTTCGGTTTCTCTCGTTTTCTTGGTCTCTCGCTCATTCGTTCTCTCTCGCTCTTTCGTTTGCTCTCGTTCTCTCTCACATCATCATTTGCATCATCATCATCATCATCATCATCATCTTCTTCCATTGCTACTCATACAGCCATATAATTCATACAGGTTTGAATTCAGAGTAAAAACCATCTTCAGATTCGAGTTAGTTGCAAAATGAGGAAGCATAATGTATCAATTCTCAAAGCAAATAAAATTAAAAGAGACAATGACCACCACCGTAGTCGGTCTCTCTAAAATACACCACTGAAGTCTGCTAAATAATCCGATAACTCTGTATAACAAATTATCCTAACCTAAAAAAAGAAAATAAACTTGTCTTCGTATCCCAAATTAACTAAAAAAGATATCGCCGCTCTTCTAACGTTTCCTTACACATTGACATCTAAATCCAACCTCCTTTCCCCCAAGCAGCCGCCTTCTATAACAATGGATGTAGCTTTGGAGCTTCTTGGAGGACGAATCTATTTCTCATTCGTCTACACTGCATAGGATACTTACCGTGTTGTATATTTGTTAAGGTCTTAGTGCGTTGCTGACCTTCCTTACCGTACATAAATTTCCAATAGATGAAGATAACACACACAGCAGTAAATACATAATACATAACAATCTCAGTACAACATAAAACCAAATACATAAAATTGAATACAGATGATTAATATGATGGTAAAATAGTACGTGCAAATACCTAAGAAATAATGCAGGATAAATAGATAAATAGAGATAGATAAGAGATAGATAGATAGACAAGCGAGAGAGAGAGAGAGAGAGAGAGAAAGCAAACTTATCCATAACGAGACGAGAAAAGACACTGTAGACTTTTCCGAACGAGTGAAGTGGACAGATGTAATAAGATGGAAGAGTAGTAAAAAATTGAAACATGAAAACATTGACTAGCAGCAGAAAGCCTGTTGGCTCATCACTAGGCTGCCTGCGCTCAGTGATTTAATCAATCCGTTTGCCATAGGAGTGGCTTGCAGGGAAGGATTAAAGCACTTGTGTATCTACTCTTGGGAACGTTCAGGTCACTCCCGATGCAGCAAAGTGGCGATCAATGCGTTTCTTGAAGGAATTGATGGTCTCTGCGCTAACCACTTCTGCAGGAAGGCTGTTCCAGTGGCGAACAACTCTGTTCGAGAAATAACTCCTGCCGATGTCGGTATTGCATCGCTTTGCTTGAATTATTTTTCCGTTGTTTCTTGTTCTCAGGTTAGTTTGTAGCGTGAAGAGTTTGGAGTGATCAACGTTGCTGAGCTTGTTCAGGTACTTAAAGACTTGTATCATGTCTCCCCGCAGGCGTCTCTTTTCCAACGTGAAGAGGTTGAGTCGCTCGAATCTCTCTTCATAGGGCTTCGTCCTCAGTGATGGTATCGTCTTCGTGGCGCGGCGCTGTACTCTGTCAAGTAATTCAATGTCTTTCCTGTAATTAGGAGACCAGAATTGCACGGCGTATTCCAAGTGGGGCCTTACCAGCGAATTATACAAGGATAACATAACTCCCGGCGTCTTGTATTAGAAGTTCCTCGCTATGAACCCAAGCATTGTATTGGCTTTCTTACAGGCGGACTTGCAGTGTTTTGTTTGTTTCAAGTCACTGCTGATGGTGACCCCGAGGTCTCTTTCCTCTTGCACAACATGTAGTGGTTCGCCACCCATGTGGTATGTGTGGTTGCTGTTTCTGGATCCGATATGCATTACTTTACATTTGGTAGTGTTGAAGGACATCTGCCATTTTTCTGACCAACGAGTGATCTGGTCCAGGTCTCTCTGGATAATTTCGCAGTCTGCCGTTGAGGGCCTTCACACCCACCTTAGTGTCGTCGGCAAATTTTGAAAGATTGGATTTCAATCCTAGTTCTAGGTCGTTGATATATATGATGAAAAGTATGGGTCCTAGCACTGACCCCTGTGGCACTCCACTTGTGACCGGGAGCCACTCGGAGGCCTGTCCGTTGAGTACAACTCGTTGTTTTCTTCCAGTGAGCCAGTCCTTGATCCACGTTGTCAGATTGCCGCCTAATCCCGCCGACTTAAGTTTCTTGAGGAGTCTTTCGTGTGGCACTTTGTCAAAGGCTTTCTGAAAGTCTAGATATATAACATCGCTGGGGATATGATTATCCCAGTTTTCATAGATACCTTGGAAGAAGTCCAATAAATTGGTTAAGCAAGAGCGCTTGTTCCTGAAACCGTGCTGAGCATCGGATATGATGTTGTTGTCTTCAAGGACCCTAACGAGTTTGTCTCTGATGATCTTCTCGAGGATTTTTCCCGCCACAGAGGTCAGGCTGATTGGTCTGTAGTTTAGGGCTACACTTTTGTCTCCCTTTTTGTAGATCGGAGTTACATTCGCTTGTTTCCAGTCTTTTGGGACTTTGTTTTGTTGTAGTGACAGATTGTAGATGGTGGTGAGTGGCTTGAGGATTTGCTGCTTGAGTTCCTTGAGCAGCCTGGGTGACAAGTCGTCGGGTCCGGTGGACTTGTTTGTCTCGAGTTTGTCTAGGTACTTCTTCACATCCCGTTCGTCGATTGTGCCAATTTCTAGGGGAGTGATTCCCATCGGTGGGGTAGGGCTCTCGGGTACGGAGTGGGTATTCTCGACCGTGAACACAGACGCGAAGTTTCTGTTTAGGATTTCGACCATTTGTCTGCTGTCCTGTGTTAGCACGTCACTTTCATCTTTTAAGGGACCGATATTGCATTTTGTCTTCTTTTTGGTTCTTATATACGTGAAGAACTTTTTCGGGTTGGACTTGGCTTCGCGTGCAATTTGCTTTTCATAGTCGCGTTTACGCTGGCGAATGAGTGTTCTGCAAGCTCTGAGGCTTTGATGATACTGTTCGCGTGCCTCGTCAGTGCCGTTTTCCTTGAGCAAGTTGTATTTTCTCTTCTTTAAATTAATCGCCCGTTGAACCTGGGTAGTCATCCATGGTGGGCTTGTGGTAGGAGGAAGAGAGGAAAAGAAGAAGAGAAGGAGGAGGGTAAGAGGAAGAAATGTGAGAGAAGGAGAGGGAAAGGAAGAGGGAGATAAACATGGAAACATGGACTAGCAGGCAGCAGAAAGCCTGTTGGCTCATTACTAGGCTGCCTGCGTTCAGTGATTTAATCAATCCGTTTGCCACAGGAGTGGCTTGCAGGGAAGGATTAAAGCACTTGTGTACCTACTCTTGGGAACGTTCAGTTCACTCCCGTTGCAGCAAAGTGGCGATCAATGCGTTTCTTGAAGGAGTTGATGGTCTCTGCGCTAACCACTTCTGCAGGAAGGCTGTTCCAGTGGCGAACAACTCTATTCGAGAAATAACTCCTGCCGATGTCGGTATTGCATCGCTTTGCTTGAATTTTTTTCCGTTGTTTCTTGTTCTCAGGTTAGTTTGTAGCGTGAAGAGTTTGGAGTGATCAACGTTGCTGAGCTTGTTCAGGTACTTAAAGACTTGTATCATGTCTCCCCGCAGTCGTCTCTTTTCCAACGTGAAGAGGTTGAGTCGCTCGAGTCGCTCTTCATAGGGCTTCGTCCTCAGTGATGGTATCATCTTCGTGGCGCGGCGCTGTACTCTCTCAAGTAATTCAATGTCTTTCCTGTAATTAGGAGACCAGAATTGCACGGCGTATTCCAGGTGGGGCCTTACCAGCGAATTATACAAGGATAACATAACTCCCGGCGTCTTGTATTCGAAGTTCCTCGATATGAACCCAAGCATTGTATTGGCTTTCTTACAGGCGGACTTGCAGTGTTTTGTTTGTTTCAAGTCACTGCTGATGGTGACCCCGAGGTCTCTTTCCTCTTGCACAACATGTAGTGGTTCGCCAGACTGCGATGAAGGATAAGGAAGAGAAAAAAGAGCAACCAGAGAAGATAGGAAGGAGGAAGGGAAGGAGGAGGAAGAGTAAGCGAAGAAAGGAGAAAGGGAAGGAAGGAGGAAGAGAAAGAACAAGCAGAAGGGAAGGAGGAAGAAAAGGAAAGAGAAGAAGAAGTAGTAAGAAAAGAGAGAAGGAAAGGAAAGGGATGGAAGGAAGAATCAGAGTAAGGTAAGAAAGAGGAAGGAGATAAAGAAACAAATAAATAAAGAAGAGAAGGAGGAGTCGGAGGAGGAGGAGGAGAAGAGAGACGTAAGATGGAAAACAGAGAGAGGTGATGACCAGAAACAGTGAAACGAAGAGGAGGAGCAAGAAAAGGCGATAAAGAGGAGAGGAACATGGAAGGAAGGAGAGGGCGTGTGATAGAGGAGTTAAAAGAAAACTAGAATGACACCAACACATATTTTTAATAGGGAAGGAGGAGGAAGGAGAAAGGAAAGATGAAGAGAAGAAAGGAGAAAGAGGAGGAAGAAGGAAGATGGGAAGGGAGGAGGAAGAAATGGAACAAGCAGAAGGGACGGAGGAAGGGAAGGAGGAGGAGGAAGGGAAGGTGGGAAGGAAGGAACGAAATCAAATGCAAAAAAGGAAAGGTGACCGACGAAACGGTAGGGTCCATTTATCTACAATTTCGGGGCTGACACACACACACACACACCCAGACACAGACACAGACATTCTCTCTCTCTCTCTCTCTCTCTCTCTCTCTCTCTCTCTCTCTCTCTCTCTCTCTCTCTCTCTCTCTCTCTCTCTCTCTTGCTCAAATAAAAAGGACAGTGAGTGGTCGATGCGTCCGTTCCACAGCGCCGTGTCATTACCAACAAGATTTTTTCCTCGCACGATTCATGAAGCTCCTCGCCATCCATAAAACATCGGCGACTCAAATCAAGAGACAATTTACTCTTGACAGCAAACCCTTCCTCAACCCTGAACGAGTATGTGTGTGTGTGTGTGTGTGTGTGTGTGTGTGTGTGTGTGTGTGTGTGTGTGCGTAAGATAGTAGATAGTGTTGCCAATTAAAATCAGTGCGGTGCAGGTGCTCAAACGTACGTGGACACACACACACACACACACACACACACACACACACACACACACACACACACACACACACACACACACACGACACATATACATGATTACGATAACCCCTCTCTCTCTCTCTCTCTCTCTCTCTCTCTCTCTCTCTCTCTCTCTCTCTCTCTCTCTCTCTCTCTCTCTCTCTCTCTCTCTCTCTCTCTCTCTCTCTCTCTCTCTCAGGTATTTTTGCTCCAAGGATAAGAACAGGACGAGGGTGTGTTTCCCAGGGGCAGGGGTGGGCCATATATCAGACAGGATTGAGGCGTGTATGGCAAGCGAGGGATCGAACCCCATTGTCTTTCTCAGCTGTGGCGGAAACGACGTTTCTCGTGTGCCAAGCGAGGACCTTCTCAGGCGTTTTAGAGAATTGTTAGGCAGGATACGTGACGCTGGTGGGTCGCCAGTAGTGTGTGGCGTCCTGCCAAGGAGGGGCGTTGGCGATGGATGGCTGTCCAGGGCGATAGCAGTGAACAGCAGACTTGCTGAGCACTGCGAGCGCAATGGGTGGCTGTTCGTCGACAATTGGGACCTCTTCTTTGGCAACGACGCCCTCTACGCCCGTGACGGGATACACTTGACGTTAAAGGGTGTTGAGGCTCTCTCAGACTCCCTTGAGCGAGCACTTGGTACCCTGAGGGATTTTTGAGTATAGGCGAGGGGGGGAGGAGTAATGGGAGCAATGGGAGGAGTAATGGGAGGGGACATCTAGCTCATAATATAACCAGGCAGCTTAGAAGTAATTCTAGAGGAATAACAGAGGACGGGCTAAGAATCTTCTATACTAACAGCAGGAGCCTCAGAAACAAGATAGACTTACTAAAGGGTGAAGCTTGTTCAGAAAATTTTGACATAATAGCGATCACTGAGACATGGATAGACACTGCTAATAGAAATTTTAGATCAGAATTTGAAATAACGGGTTATCAGATGTTTCACAAAGACAGAAGGGGCAGAAAGGGAGGTGGAGTTGCGCTATATGTTAAAGACTCACTTAAATGTTTAGTTAACAACTCAGTCAAAACTAACATGGATTCAGAATCAGTTTGGGTGGACGTTTACAAAGGGAAAGAAAAACTAACTCTAGGAGTTATATACAGGCCACCCAACCTTAACAGGCAGGACACGAGTATATTACTACAGGAGATTGGCAGGGCGAGTATGAGTAGAAATGTCTGCGTAATGGGGGACTTTAATTATAGGAATATAGACTGGGAAGATCTAGTGGGTGACCTGGAAGCCGAGGACTTTCTTGAAGTTATACAAGATAATTTCCTTAAGCAGGTAGTTACTGAGCCTACCAGAGGAGATAACATATTAGACTTAGTCCTAACCAATAATGGGAACTTGCTACGTGAGTTGGAGGTGGGGGGAGAGTTAGGAAATAGTGATCACAGAACGGTTCGTTTTAGCTTAGACTGGGCGGTGACCCGCGAACCAAACCCAGTGTTAGTGCCAGATTTTAGAAGAGCAAACTACGAGGGGCTTCGAAGACATCTTGAAGGGGTAAACTGGGATAATTTGGGGATTCATGAGGGCCAGAACTGCGGATTGGAGAGCCAGGAGAACCAGGTAGAAATGTCTTACAATAATTTAGTTAGAGTAATAGTAGAGGGGCAAGAACAGCATATACCACAGCGAACACTTAGAAAAGAAAACAATGATCCTAAGTGGATGACTCGTGGACTAAAACACGAGATTGGGTTAAAGAAGGGAATTTATCAGAAAATAAAGAATGGGAAACACATCTCAGGGGCCGGTACGTCGAACTATCTAGATTAGTTAAGAAAAACACCAGGATAGCAAAAAGAACTATGAGATCAAAGTAGCAAATGAGGCGAAAAGTAATCCGAAGGGCTTCTTTCAGATGTATAGAACAAAACACGGGAGAAAATTGGACCGCTGAAAACAAACACAGGGGAGCTAGTGAAAATTACGAAAATATGAGCACATTGTTGAACGACTACTTCCTTTCAGTATTCACAGGAGGATCGAACGACTATACCGGAAAGAGTTCAGGTGTACGAGGGCGGGGATGGCGATAAATTGAGGGATATAATCATTACCAGGCAAATAGTTCAGGATGAGATAGATAAGCTTAAGAAGAACAAGTCGCCAGGTCCTGACGGGATATTTCCGAGGGTATTAAAGGAGCTAGGTGATATAATCAGTGACCCACTAACCGACATCTTTAAGATGTCGGTAAATACTGGCTATGTGCCGAGCCTATGGAAAGTAGCTAATGTGACGCCGATTTTTAAAAAGGGGGACAGGTCAGTTGCTTCAAACTATCGCCCAATTAGCTTAACATCGGTTATAGGGAAGATGCTGGAGTCCATAATAGCCAGGAACATTCGGGAGCATTTAAAGAAACATAGCTTAATTCACGACTCGCAGCATGGGTTCACAAAAGATAGGTCATGCCTCACCAATCTCTTGTCCTTCTACAATAAAGTATTTGAGGCGGTTGACAGAGATGAAAATTATGATGTAATCTATCTTGATTTTAGTAAAGCGTTTGACAAAGTTCCTCACCAACGACTGTTGCTTAAATTACAGGCTCACGGAGTAGAGGGTAAAGTTTTGAACTGGGTCAAGGCGTGGCTTAACAATAGGAAGCAAAGAGTGCAAATCAATGGTAAAAGATCTGACTGGGGATGTGTTACGAGTGGGGTCCCACAAGGTTCGGTATTAGGTCCACTTTTGTTTATTATTTATATCAATGACTTAGACACAGGAATTAGTAGTGATGTTAGTAAATTTGCAGATGATACCAAGATCGGAAGAGTAATTGAGTCGGATCAGGACGCTAGTATTCTCCAAGGTGAACTCAATAGATTATATGACTGGGCGGATAAATGGCAGATGGAGTTCAATGTAGGGAAGTGCAGTATTCTGAGTGTAGGTAGGAACAACCCCTCACATAACTATTGCTTAAATGACACTCTCATAAGTAGGTCTGGGTGCGAGAGGGATTTAGGGGTCTTAGTGAACTCTGATCTCCGTCCAAGGGCACAATGCATTCAAGCTAGAAATCGAGCTAATAGGGTACTGGGATTTATTTCAAGGAGCGTAAGCAACAGAAGCCCCGAAGTCTTCCTCAAACTATATTTAGCATTAGTTAGACCTCATCTTGACTATGCGGTTCAGTTCTGGTCACCCTACTATAGAATGGATATCAAAATGTTAGAATCGGTGCAGAGGAGGATGACTAAGATGATTCAGGGGTTGAGAAACTTGCCATACGAGGAAAGACTCAAACAGTTAAACTTGCATTCTCTAGAAAGGCGAAGGGTGCGTGGAGACATGATCGAGGTTTATAAATGGATGAAGGGCTTTAATAAGGGAGACATTCATAAGGTTTTGTTGGTAAGAGAACCGGGTAGGACACGAAGTAACGGGTTTAAACTGGATAAATTCAGATTCAACTGGGACATAGGCAAAAATTGGTTTACTAACAGGGTGGTGGATGAGTGGAATAGGCTTAGCAGTCATGTGGTGAGTGCCAATACAATTGTCACATTCAAAAATAGACTAGATAAATTCATGGACAGCGATATTAGGTGGGGTTAGATACACGGGAGCTTAGGGTCAAAGGAGCTGCCTCGTACAGGCCTACCGGCCTCTTGTAGACTCCTGCGTTCTTATGTTCTTATGTTCTTATGTTCTCTCTCTCTCTCTCTCTCTCTCTCTCTCTCTCTCTCTCTCTCTCTCTCTCTCTCTCTCTCTCTCTCTCTCTCTCTCTCTCTCTCTCTCTCTCTCTCTCTCTCTCTCTCTCTCTCTCACCCACCTCACTCACCGCCTCCCTTTCCCCTTCTTTACTCACCTCACATCCCTTCCTACTCCTCCTCTCTCCCACCTCACCTATTTCCTAACCCTCCTTGATCTCACACACCTCTCTTTCCCCCTCTTTTCTCACCTCACATCCCTTCCTACTCCTCCTCTCTCTCACTTTTCCTCCATTACTAAACTACCTCTAACACCTCACCCCTAATCCCTTCACTCTGTGTGTTTATCTCTTTCATTTCAGCTAAGATGGCGCCTAAGAAGTGCAGTACTTGTAACGGTAGCTTCTCAGCTCACTTTTTTACAGGGCGTTCTGCTGTCTGTCGACTGTGTCTGTCCAGGCAGCATCTCGAGACAAGACTGCAGGAGCAGGAAGAGAAGATGGAAGAAGGCCAGAATAAAATAATAGAGCTTTCTCTCACCAGGCAGCATCTCGAGACAAGACTGCAGGAGCAAGAAGAGAAGATGGAAGCAGGTCAGAATAAAATAATAGAGCTTTCTCGCACTGTTGCCTCCTTGCAGGAATTCATCCAGGCTAACGTTGCTGTGGTGCCAAACCCTTCTCCAGCCGCCCCCTTGCCCTCAGCGGTACCGTCGACACCAGCGGACAACACCACGCAACGGGAGGATGCTAGTGGCACCGCCCATGATGGCTTCACCGTCGTGAATGGAGGAGCCAAGCCAGCCAGACAAGCGATTTATCCTGTTCATTGCTTCAACAGGTTTGCCATTCTGGAGGAGGAGGACGAGCAGGAGAGCACCTTCCTGGTGGGTGACTCCATGATTCGCCAGCAGGTCGTTGAGTTCTGCGGCAGAGTTCCTCGTCGAAGACGGAACTATTGCTATCCTGGTGCTGGGATCGACGACATAACTGCTGCTCTTGAGGAGATCTCCCCCCAGGCTACTAATGATTCACTGTTTGTTATTCACACAGGTACGAACGACGTCACCACGACCCGGTCTGAGGAACTCCTGGAGAAGTACCGTAGGCTCATCCAGCAGTATAAGACTAAATCCCCTAACATTTTGATTTCAGGAGTTCTACCACGGACTTGGGCGGAGAGCGACTTTTTCAGTAAGGCCTTCAGCCTAAACAACCGCTTACAGACTCTTTGTAGGGAGCTTGACGTGGAGTTCCTAAACGCATGGGACAATTTCTATGGACAAAATGAGCTCTTTCACAGGAACGGATTACACCTTTCTCCCATCGGGGCAGCCAGACTCGGAAGGCTCTTCAACGAAGCAGTGCGTGTCATCCGAACAAAAAACGAATCACGGCCACGTCCCTCCACCCCGCCCGTGTAAATAGACGCCGTGCATCACAACAAACCCGTAACCGTGATCCCGCAAGTACCACCACCTCTATTACCAAGCCTCTAGATAACTTAAAAATCCTTAGTTTCAATGCGCGTAGCCTAAGAAACAAATTTGATGAACTGAGATGTCTTGCTTTAACAGAAAATTTTGACATAATTGCTATAACCGAAACATTTATTGACACCACAAATATTGATTTAAGTTCCGAATACAACATAGATGGCTACAGACTCTTCAACAAAGATCGTGTAAACCGTAGAGGCGGTGGCGTCGCCCTTTATGTCAAAAGCTACTTGCAACCCACTGACAAAACACCGGGAAACAGTAACGTTGAACATTTGTGCGTGCGAGTAAACATTGCAAATGTAAACTTAAATATATCTGTAACCTACAGACCTCCCGGTCAATCACTCGATGACGACCTTGAAATGTACAGCGTCTTAAGGCAGTCACTTAATAACAGCGACTCACTGATATTAGGAGACTTTAACCTCCCCCATATCGACTGGGCGACACTGTCAGGTACAGAAGGCGAGTCACATAGAATGATCGAATTTCTAGAAGAAAATTATCTAAGCCAAATGGTTTCTGAGCCAACTCGACAAAATAATATACTCGACCTTGTTATAACAACCCAAGATAACCTAGTCAGTAGTGTCACGGTAGGAGAACACCTCGGTTCTTGCGATCATAAATTAGTGCGCGTCGACATTAAAGCTCAATCATCAGTGACTGAAAATAAAGTAAAGGTGCCCAATTTCACAAGAGCTAACTTCGTAGAAATCCGACAAACCCTAACAGAACTCCAACTATCAGATGACGGCAACGTAGAGGAAGCCTGGCTAAGCCTTAAAAATCACTTACTCACTCCGCAGAACCCATTCGTCCCCTTGTGCGAGAAGCGAATTAACACTAATAAAGCCCACCGTGGTTTAATAGCGAAATTAAACAATCAGTCAATGAGAGAAAATTGTTTTACAGGTTAAAGAAAGAACAAAGCACGCCCGAAAACATTAGACTTTATAATGATGCCAGGCGACGAGTAAAAAGACTAGTAGGTCAGGCAAAGCGTAGATACGAAGAAAATATTGCAGCCAACTGTAAAAATAATCCGAAATCTTTCTTCAGTTACATAAACAACAGGAAGGCGATCAAAAGTGGTATTGGACCTTTAACAAACAGCGACGGTGCACTAGTGACTGACAGCCAACACATTGCAAACCTCTTAAACAATTACTTTTCCTCGGTGTTTAATACTAACAGTCTTCCTCTCGCTACCACCAACACCAGTACTATTGTAAATCTCGAGCATGCATTGCCTAATTTTGAAATAACAACCGATGAAGTCCTTAAAGCTCTCCATTCACTTAAAACAAATAAAAGTCCTGAACCTGACAAAGTATATCCAACTCTGCTGAAAGAAACAAAGAGCGAAATACTCTTCTCCCTCACAACCGTATTCAATATGTCCTTGCGACAAGGCATCGTCCCTTCAGATTGGAAAAGGCTAACGTGACACCGATTTTCAAGAAAGGAGACAAAAAAGTACCAGGTAATTACAGGCCCATTAGTCTAACTTCGGTTGTAGGTAAGCTACTTGAGGGCATAATTAGAGACAAAATTGTGAATTACCTTGAAAGCCACTCATTGATTGGGGACTCACAACATGGCTTCCGAAACAAAAGATCCTGCCTATCAAACCTATTAACCTTTTATAACGACCTCTTCACTGTTTATGACGTAACCAAATCACTGGACGTAGTCTATCTTGATTTCCAGAAAGCGTTTGATAAAGTCCCGCATCATAAATTACTTTACAAACTAAAGCAAATAGGTATTGACGGTCAAGTAAACCAATGGATCGCGAATTGGTTGAGCAACAGACAACAAAGAGTAGTGATCGACGGATTTAACTCAGAGTGGGCGCCTGTCACTAGTGGCGTCCCTCAGGGCTCGGTCCTTGGCCCAGTGCTCTTCATTATTTACATCAACGACGTGGATGTTGGACTCAATAACCGCATTAGTAAATTTGCAGACGACACAAAGTTTGGCAACTCGGTTCTCACTGACGAAGACAGGCAAAGCCTCCAAGAGGATTTGCACAAAATTTCAGCTTGGTCGGATAGATGGGAGATGCCCTTTAACGTAGACAAGTGCCAGGTCCTTCAAGTTGGAACGAGGAATAAGAAGTTCGAATACGAAATGCGCGGCGTTAAACTCAAAAGCGTTCAATGCGTCAAAGACTTGGGGGTCAAAATCGCGTCAAACCTCAAATTCTCACAGCAATGCATCGATGCAGCAAATAAAGCGAACAGAATGTTGGGCTTCATTAAAAGAAACTTTGTATTCAAGAATAAAGATGTAATACTCCCACTCTACAACAGTTTAGTCAGACCCCACTTGGAATATGCGGTACAGTTTTGGTCTCCCCACCATGCAAAGGATATTGCTAAATTAGAAGGTGTTCAGCGTCGGGCAACGAAAATGATCCCTTCCTTGCGCAACAAATCCTACGAAGAAAGGCTTTCTACCCTTAACATGTTCTCTCTTGAGAAACGTCGCCTCCGAGGAAAACTGATCGAATGTTTTAAAATACTTAATGGTTTCACGAATGTAGACAGATCAACATTGTTTATGATCGATGACACTTTGCGCACGAGGAACAATGGCGTAAACCTCAGATGTAGACAAGTAAATTCAGACTGCACCAAATTTTTCCTCACCAACGTTGTAGTGCGAGAATGGAATAAGCTTCCACCGTCAGTGGTCCAGTGTAACACGATTGACTCCTTCAAAAATAAGCTCGACCGTCACTTCCTTCAACTTAATATCAACTAGAGTAGAAATGCAACGTTTTGGAGTCTTCTGATTAATGTAAAATCACTTAGGTTTAAGGACAGACCACCAAGTCTGGACCATGGGGTCTGTGTGGTCTGATTTTCTATGTAAATCTATGTAAATCTCTCTCTCTCTCTCTCTCTCTCTCTCTCTCTCTCTCTCTCTCTCTCTCTCTCTCTCTCTCTCTCTCTCTCTCTCTCTCTCTCTCTCTCTCTCTCTCTCTCTCTCTCTCTCATTTTACCCTTTTTTCTTTACTCTAATTTCTCCCATCTCCTTTTTTCCGTTTTTTTCCTCTTTATAAACTAATTCCCTATCTGTCTGTCTGTCTGTCTGTCTGTCTGTCTTCCTCTCTTTCTCTCACATATCTTTGAGTCCCTGGTTTCTAGACGCCACACTGTAGGTAAATTGACCCCTGCAATGCCCTTCACTTCTTCCTCTACATGCATACCATATCTAACGCCTCTTCATTCCTCTCTCTCTTAAACACACATAAACACCTTGGTTCTTAGACACCATGCTATAGGTTATGTGGCCAATGCATGACTCCACTCCTTCCTTCCTCTACTAAAACAGATCTTTCGGCTTTCCTTCCTCCTCTCTCTCAAACACTCATACATAGGTACCCTGTAGTTCGTGGTTTTTAGACACACTATAGGCGATGTGGTCCCTCTAAGACACCATTT
The DNA here is from genome assembly GCF_024679095.1 of Eriocheir sinensis. Taxonomy (NCBI): domain Eukaryota; kingdom Metazoa; phylum Arthropoda; class Malacostraca; order Decapoda; family Varunidae; genus Eriocheir; species Eriocheir sinensis. Next base: position 74,019 of record NW_026111964.1, read on the forward strand.
CTTTCTTCCTCTACGAGTCTACACGTTTAACAAATTCTTACACCTTTCCCTTCCTCCTCTTTCTCTCTCTCTCTCTCTCTCTCTCTCTCTCACTCACACACATACACGCCCTGAGTCCGCCCGTTTCTCCACACCACACTGTTCGCAGCGCTACCGGAGACCCTCGCGTTCCTTCCTTTTATACCCGCATACGCTGAGTTTCATGATGGCGTATTCCGCTCAACGATCGCCTTAAAATGGTGCTGGAAGTAAAACTGAGAACCGCCGTGTGTCGCGCCGCAGCACCGCTCTGCGCCCGCAACGACGCCAGCTTAATAACACGGTGCTCCAGGGTCAGTATTCCACCTCTCACGTCAGCTATTTCCAAAGGCCAAAAAGGAGATAATCGGATTCTCATGAGTGTTTCCTTATGTTCAAAATACAGAAGAAGGGTCAAACTACTGCCAGGTTCATTAAACTACCTCTGGAAATGGCCCAAACCCGTAACGAAAGCCCTATGAAATGTGGGTGTGTGATCCCCGAAATGTTTGAGAATATGGTCCCTGGCTCCTCGCGCTGATGGCAAACCTCATAGATGGATCCTTTCAACTTTCTGTATCTTGGAAACGGAGAGCTTGAGTTTATCCCTGCAGGCGCCACTACCAGCAAACGTAATAGTACGTGACTAGCAACGAGATATATTAATTCCGATGTTCTGAAATTATGAGGAAGGGGAGAATATAGGTTAATGTTGTAATATGATCAGGAAAGGTATAAGGATTAAAGGCTGTGGCGAGGAATAACATCATGCCCTATAGCTAACATATAAAGCGTATTTACGTAGATGTTAATACTAATACTCTACAAGGAAGGCGAAAATAGAGGCAAACGCTGTAATACTCATCAGGAAGGGTAAGGATTAAGGGTTATGGCGATGAGTAACACCACGCACTACAGCGTAGCTGAATTTATCCCTCTAGCAATATGTTGTTATAAGGAAGGGGAGGATTTGGGTTAATGTTGTAATACTCATCAGAGAGGGTGAGGATTAAGGGGCGTAGCGAGGAGTAACACCATGCAATACAGCTAACATTATATAAAGAGTAGTTACCTGTTTAATAGAGCGTGCATGACGGACCCTTCACCTGTTAATTAATATCAGAGCGTGAGGTGTGCCGGCGTCCTGAAGATCACATGGCAAACATGGAAACATGGAAATACAGGGAACAAAAAGCCCATCGAGCAAATGAAAGCACTTTGTAGTCAGGTAGAATAGATAATACACGTAATTATGCTTCACTAAAATTTACAGACGAACATAATATAAAGTTTCCTCCATTACTCCTTTTTTTCATGGCAGGGCATAAAGCAATATTTATAAATGTGTATAGAGTGAGTTTATGATAGAAAGGAAGACCAACGATATAGCTACGCCTGGCCTTAGTGCTCATCTCCGTTCCATTGACTCTTAAGCTCTTAATGGGAATACAATATGCATAGACTAGCTGCGCGTGGCTTCAGTGCTTATCTCCGATCCATTGACTCTTTAGCATATGGTGGGAATACAATAAGCAAAGACTAGCTGCGCGTGGCCTCAGTGCTCATCTCCGATCCATTGACTCTTTAGCATATGGTGGGAATACAATAAGCAAAGACTAGCTGCGCGTGGCCTCAGTGCTCATCTCCGATCCATTGACTCTTTAGCATATCGTGGGTATACAATAAGCAAAGACTAGATGCGCGTGGCTTCAGTGCTCATCTCCGATCCATTGACTCTAGCATATCGTGGGTATACAATAAGCAAAGACTAGATGCGCGTGGCTTCAGTGCTCATCTCCGATCCATTGACTCTCTAGCATATCGTGGGTATACAATAAGCAAAGACTAGATGCGCGTGGCCTCAGTGCTCATCTCCGATCCATTGACTCTCTAGCATATCGTGGGTATACAATAAGCAAAGACTAGATGCGCGTGGCTTCAGTGCTCATCTCCGATCCATTGACTTTGAAGCTAATGGTGGATAATAAATAAACAAAGACTAGCTGGGCGTAGCATCAGTGCTCATCTCCGATCCATTGACTCTTTAGCATATGGTGGGTATACAATAAGCAAGTACTAGCTGCGCGTGGCTTCAGTGCTCATCTCCGATCCATTGACTCTGAAGCTAATGGTGGGAATACAATCAGCAAAGACTAGCTGCGCGTGGCTTCAGTGCTCATCTCCGGTCCATTGACTTTGAAGCTAATGGTGGATAAAAAATAAACAAAGACTAGCTGCGCGTAGCTTCAGTGCTCATCTCCGATCCATTGACTTTGAAGCTAATGGTGGATAAAAAATAAACAAAGACTAGCTGGGCGTGGCCTTAATGCTCGTCTCCGATCCATTGACCCTTGAGCCGATGGCCAGTACAGCCTACAACACACAGAGACTAACCAGATGCTGCGCCCAAAGTCTCAAGCCGTGTGTTGCCTGCCCTACGCACTCCTCAGACTCATAAGCTACGCACGCAAGCGGTCACCTACACGCCAACGTTCCTGGAATACGTGACGACTTCTCAGGGTGACTATTCCTTCCCTAATATTATTTTCGTACCCTAGTTTTTATTGTTTGTATTCTATTGGTGGTATATTTTCATTATTATTTTATAGGCCTGTATATTTTTTTTCAGTACATCTTATTGGTTTCATTTTTTTTTTTCCTCTCCCGGTTTGATGTTTTAATCGAATGTGTTTTGAATTTGTTTGAATCGTTTATATTTTAACCCGACAGCTGCGATTGGCACAGATTTGGCCTTCACTAGTAGCCTGGTAACATACACTCCAAGGTCCTTCTCTGCCTCTGTGGTGGATAGTGGAGTGTTTCTCATGTGGTATTGGTGTGCTGGATATCCCTTCACTGGTAGCCTGGTAACATACACTCCAAGGTCTTTCTCTGCCTCTGTGGTGGATAGTGGAGTGTTTCCCATGTGGTATTGGTGTGCTGGATATCCCTTCACTGGTAGCCTGGTAACATACACTCCAAGGTCTTTCTCTGCCTCTGTGGTGGATAGTGGAGTGTTTCCCATGTGGTATTGGTGTGCTGGATATCCCTTCACTGGTAGCCTGGTAACATACACTCCAAGGTCTTTCTCTGCCTCTGTGGTGGATAGTGGAGTGTTTCCCATGTGGTATTGGTGTGCTGGATATCCCTTCACTGGTAGCCTGGTAACATACACTCCAAGGTCCTTCTCTACCTCTGTGGTGGATAGTGGAGTGTTTCCCATGTGGTATTGGTGTGCTGGATATCCCTTCACTGGTAGCCTGGTAACATACACTCCAAGGTCCTTCTCTACCTCTGTGGTGGATAGTGGAGTGTTTCCCATGTGGTATTAGTGTGCTGGATATCCCTTCACTGGTAGCCTGGTAACATACACTCCAAGGTCCTTCTCTGCCTCTGTGGTGGATAGTGGAGTGTTTCCCATGTGGTATTGGTGTGCTGGATATCCCTTCACTGGTAGCCTGGTAACATACACTCCAAGGTCTTTCTCTACCTCTGTGGTGGATAGTGGAGTGTTTCCCATGTGGTATTGGTGTGCTGGATATCCCTTCACTGGTAGCCTGGTAACATACACTCCAAGGTCCTTCTCTGCCTCTGTGGTGGATAGTGGAGTGTTTCCCATGTGGTATTGGTGTGCTGGATATCCCTTCACTGGTAGCCTGGTAACATACACTCCAATGTCCTTCTCTGTCTCTGTGGTGGATAGTGGAGTGTTTCCCATGTGGTATTGGTGTGCTGGATATCCCTTCACTGGTAGCCTGGTAACATACACTCCAAGGTCCTTCTCTACCTCAGTGGTGGATAGTGGAGTGTTTCCCAAGTGGTATTGGTATGCTGGGTTTCCCCTCCCAAGGTATATGGCTTTACATTTTTCTTCATTGAATTGTAGCAGCCACTCATTGCTCCACTCCTGCAGCTTGGTGATGTCTTCTGGTAGGCGGTCTGCATCCAAAGGGATAACAACTACTTCCCTTCCTTCATTCGCTGCTGTTCTAGTCACCTGCTGTTTTTACATGCTCACCTCTATACTCTTTTCTACTGTTTTCAGGCACCTTTTCTCACATCTACTTTTCTCATCTTTTTGTTTCTCTTTTCATATTTTCCTTTTGTCTCTCTTTTCTCTTCCCTTTTTTTCTTTTTGATCAATTTTCTATTTTTTTTTTTTGTCTTGCATTTCTTTTGATGATCAGTGTCTGTGAACCGAATGCCAAATGTATGGTTAGCTCACTAAATATCTGTCTACTTATATGTCAATGTGTCGTTCGATCTATCTATCTGTGAGTCAATCAATCAATTATCTATTTATCAATGTTTACCTATCAATCAATCTATCTATCTATCTATCTATCTATCTATCTATCTCTTTGCCTTCCTATCTATCAGTCTATCTGTCTGTCTATTTATCTATCTTCATATCTATCTATGTATCTGTGTACCTTCTATCAATTTATCTATCTATCCATCTATCTATCTATCTTTTTACCTACCAATCTATCTATCTGTCTGTCTATTTCTCTATCTTCCTATTTATCTATGTGTCTATCTATCCATCTATCTATCTATCTATCTATCTATGTATCTATCTACCTACCGGTCTATCTATCAGTCCATCTATCTATCTATCCAGCCACGCACATTTCGCCCTTCCTATTCCACACACACACACACAACACTGAACAAGCGGAAGGAAGGAAGGACGTAAAGCGAAAAAAGTTTAGCAAGCATCGAACAGCAGTAATTCCACGAGACTTATTGTGGCGTTTATCGTTTGGCCCCGCGGCGAAAACAACAAACAACGGGCGGGGGGGAGGAAAAAATGTATTGTTTGTCTGTGTATAGTGTAGTAATGAAGAGTTGATCGCCCTCTATAACATATACGAACTCTATACACATTTATATACTGCTTTATGCGCAACCTTATCGTGGCATTTAGCTTTTATTCCCGCTGTGTAAAAATGAAGAATGAACGAATGGAGGAAACTTCATATTCTGTTGGTCTTTTAAAAATTATACTAACGCAGAATAATTCATCTTTTCTGTAACATCTCCATCCATGTATTTCAACTTTCTTTTCACTTACAATGACATAAGCTATCCTATTCTTTCTTTAAATTATAGTAACGCAAAATTCATACTCTCTCTTCCTTCTCCATCTCTATATTTTTTTTTTCACTTACAATGACAAACTACTATATTTTGTCTTTAAATTCTAGTAATGCTAACCTCTCTACTCTATTGTAATGCAAAAATGGCCCTCTCTATACCATCTCCACCTATGTATTTTGACTTTTTTTCGTTTACAATCACATATACTATCCTATTCTTTCTTTGAATTCTAGTAATGCTAACTTGTTTACTCTGATATACCGCAGAATTCATCCTTTCTGTACCGTCTCCATCAATATATTTCACTTTTTTTTGTTTATAATTACATACACTATCATATTTTGTCCTTTAATTCTAGTAATGCTAACTCGTCTACTCTATTTCAACATCTATCTACGTATTTTATCTATTTTCTACTTATAAATACGCAATCTCTATTTTTATACAGCAAGGAAGGCAGCTCAAGGTAAAAAAAAACAATAACAGCAACAAAAAAGTCCGCTAAAAAAAATGTACGAGAGGTCAGAGGAGAGGTCAGCTTCGGGTGGAGAGGTCAGTCTTGGTACTCTCCCACTCCGTCTGTAAGTTCTAATAACCATGCAAATTTCACCCATTATTTCATCCTCATAAATATACAACCTATCCCATCACGTCTATGAATTGTACTGATGTGAAGATCCTCTCCTCTATCTCACTTTACTTTCATATTCTTACTTTTCTTCCACAAATACCTCAACACACGGACACTATAGCATTCTGTCTGTAAACTCTCGTCAGGTAGAACTCGCTCAGTATTTCATCTTCAGCAATTTTGCCTTTTTATCCACTTACAATAACTACAAACACTATCCCATTCTTCCAATAATTACGCACACTATCCAATTCTGCTTGTAAATAGAATAGTAACGCATAATTTGATCAGCCTATTTCATCTTCACCTGCCTATTTTTAACTGTTTCCGATTTATAATCACGCAAACTATCCTACTCTGTCTTAATACTCCAGTAATGCACAACCATCATATTCTTACCTTTTTTTTCCACATTGAACTCTCCACCCAGAAACAATCCCATTCCGTCTGTAAATTGCACTCATCCACTCTATTCCATCTTCATCTATACATCTAAATATTCTTAACTTTTATTTCACACTGAACTATTATTAACACGGAAACTCTCCCATTCTGTCCATAAATCTAGTATAAGCCAGCGCTAGTCCACTCTCTATCATCCCGTCCACACACACACACACACACACACACACACACTAACAGCAGCCTCCCAGGAAGCATATGGCGGGGCATTAGTAGGCGGCGTTGTTAATCCACGCTACAGCAAGGATAAATAGAACCCTAGAGTGAGTGCCTGCTCCTCCATCTAAATCCGTTTTATTGGCGTGAATCATGTCTTTTATATTACCTAACTCAGCGAGGATTAGCGGACCCCTATGGTGAGTGCTTCCTTTCTCCTCCACCAGACACACACACTCTCTCTCTCTCTCTCTCTCTCTCTCTCTCTCTCTCTCTCTCTCTCTCTCTCTCTCTCTCTCTCTCTCTCTCTCTCTCTCTCTCTCTCTCTCTCTCTCTCTCTCTCTCTCTCTCTCTCTCTCTCTCTCTCTCTCTCTCTCTCTCTCTCTTTTTTTATTTAAACTGACGAATCTATTGTACACAACATATTTGTATTTCGCCGACGACACTTTATGCGATCGTTCGAGTAGCATATGTTTCCCTGTGCACTTTTCAGGGCTTAAAATGTCACTTTTTCTCGTGCATTATTTCAAAAGCCCTTTACACTTGCTCACTGTGTATTTAGCATCACTAGTGGTGTGGGGCATGTTCTTCGCCACCTGTGAGCAGCCACTTTTACCTGCTGGGTGGACATTTCCCTCACTGTTGGCCCTGCTGCAGTGAATGTGTTCCACAGGCGGGACACCCTGGAGGTGAAGGTCCGTTGGTGCTGGCTGGCGCGTGACCTCGGCACCCCGACCTGCTCGTGGCTGGATAGTACCGTTCTCGTATCTCTCACAGCCTCTCGCGGGAGCCTCAGTCTCGCCAGGTGTGGTACTCCTTGTACCTGGGCCTTGTGGAACACCACCAGCGCAGCGATGTCCGGCGGCGCTCCAGAGTGTCTAGATGTATAATAATATCCTGAGGGGCGGCTGGGGTTGTTCTCCTGTAACAGTCGCTGCAGGTGTGTGGCAGCGCTGGACATCAGGTCAGAGCCCCGTACTCCAGGTAGGATCTTACCTGGGCCTTGTAGAGGAGCATAATTCCTGGCTTGTCGAGGAAATTAGCCACTCTACGAAGGGCAGAGACACGTAGGGAGGCTTGGTGGGCGACGTGTTTCATGTGGCGGTCGAAGCGCAGCGCTCGGTCCAAGTCCACCTGAGGATCCTGACGTAATCCTGGAGCGGAAGGGTGACGGGCCAAACATCACCCTTCCTTCGACAGCTTGTGGCTGCCGGGGACCGAGAGATCACCATCGCCTGAGTCTTCTCAGGAGCAAAGTTCACCTGCCAGCGCTCCCCCCACTCCCGTATCAAGCGTAGTTGCTGGTTGACCTCAGCAACCGCTTGCTGGCTTTCTTGGCGAGGGTAGGAGAGGGAGAGCGTGCAGTCGTCAGCGTATGCAGAGACTGCTGGCAGACTCCTGAGAAGGTCGTCGATGTACTGATTCAGAGGACAGGTCCCAGCACAGATCCCTGAGGACTGAGGCACCCACTGGGAGGTCCTTGACTGCTGGCCGCCGACGACGACGTGGAGGCTTCTTCCTTGAAGGTAGTCGCTCATCAGCATCAGCAGGTGTCCTTGGATGCCTTTGGCACGAAGCTTCTCCAGCAAGCCCGCGTGCCACACCCGGTCAAAAGCACCCGCGATGTCGAGAGCGACGACAATGGTATCCAGGCCGGTGTCTAGTGAGTCCTGCCAATCCCTGGAGGGGAGCAGCAGGAGGTCTGAAGTGGAGCGGCCAGATCTGAACACAAACTGCTTGTCAGTGATGTGGGCGTTTTTCTCTCTCTCTCTCTCTCTCTCTCTCTCTCTCTCTCTCTCTCTCTCTCTCTCTCTCTCTCTCTCTCTCTCTCTCTCTCTCTCTCTCTCTCTCTCTCTCTCTCTCTCTCTCTCTCTCTCTCTCTCGGCCGCATATTTCCGAAGAGTATGCAAGATTGGCACCACCTCGAGCCCCTGAGCCCTGGGTGACTAATAACGTAATTCTATTCTACTTCTTCTCATTTTATTATTTTATTCTATTCTATTTTATTATATTATTCCATTCCATTTTATTCTATTTTATTTTATTCTATTATCATGTATTTATCGGCAGTATGTACAGGTAAAGACCTAACTTGGCCCACCCTAATCTGACCTAATCACATGATGCTCTCTGAATTATTTTCATTGTATTTCCCGGCAAAAAGTCCTGTCCTACCCTAATTTAACCTAACCTGACCTAGCCCAATCTACCCTACCCTGAACCAGCTAACCTGACCTCAGCTAACCTAACCTAGCCTTAACTAGTCTAACCTAACTTGTCCTAACTTATTCTAACCTAACCTAACCTAACCCAATCTACCCTAACCTCAACTCACCCAGTTTATCCTAACCTTAACTAACCTAACTGCAACCAAACCTAACTTGACCTAACTGAACTTGACCTAACCCAGCATGTAACCTAACCTAATTTTAACTAACCTAACCCCAATCAAACCTATCGTAGATTAACCTAACCAGACCTTACCCAGTCTAACCTAACCTGACGTAACCCAATCAAACTTATCCCAATCAAACTTAACCTAACCAAACTATAACCTAACCTAACCTGACCTACACCGGGCCGGACTTTCAACACTACTACAGTTCAGGACTATGCCTCCCTCCCCGCCGCCGCCCTGCCCGCCACTCGCTGCTCGCCACTTCCCGCCCCTCATCACTGTGTCGAGCTCAGGAGCTCATCTATAAACTTAAGAGCCGCACAGCCTCCTTCAGCGATCCCTTGAAATCTTCCGCCAATATACTGCTTCCCTTCTCCATCCTCCTCGCAACTTCCACGGTCTTGCAAGGAGGAGGAGGAAAAGGAAGAAGAGGAGGAGGAGGAGGAAGCGCCACCCCACACAAGCAAGGGAAGAAAAGTGCGGGTGAGGGTCATATTCTTAAACAATTCGGGCCCCAAGAACACATACTTGACAAGGCTTTCTTAGGAGTTTGGGGCATTTCCAGGGGTACTTTTATGGTCCTGGTGGTAGTTTGACCCTTCTTCTGTACCATGACCGTGGAAAAGCACTCATGAAAGCCCGATTAATCTCCTCTTCGGCCTTTGGAAATAGTTGACATGAGAGGTGGAAGCGTCTGAGGGTCATATTCTTAAACATTCCGGTCCCTAAGCACTCATATTTGACAGGCTTTCGTAGGTGTGTGTGGCATTTCCTGGGGTACTTTTATGACCCTGGTGGTAGTTTGATCCTTCTTCTGTACCATGGCCGTGGAAAAGCACTCATGAAAACCCGATTAATCTTCTTTTCCACTCATGAAAGCCCAATCAATCTCCTTTTCGGCCTTTGGAAACAGTTGACGTGAGGGGTAAGAAGCGTCTGAGAACACCGACCTGAGTGCACCATCCCCATCTGAGGCTACAATTGGCCCTTCCTGCTCCATGCCTCGCCCTTCCCAGAAACCTCCCCGTTCACTCTCCTTTTTTGTCTCGTCTGCTGCCAAGAGAAGTCGACGCTCACTCCGAGGTGTAATTTTTCTGTCACTTTGTTGCGCGAGTCTTTACAGAAACCGGGAAAGACATCAAAGAGCGGGACTTCTTGAGGGTTGCACGTCACGGTACTCTGGTCTCAGTTTGCATCCTTCCCTTTAGCTAACTCGGTCGCTCTTTGCCCGGTCTCCTCCTCCGACTATTATCATGAGGGCGGCGTCTTGAGGGAGTCTTTGATACTTCTTCTGAAGAATACACGGCCGACCTGCTTCTAATCATCACCTTCTTTTAACTCATTCAGTCGATCTTTTTCCGGCCTTTCTCCATCTATCTTTATGAGAACAGCGTCTTGTGGGAGTCTGTGGTAATTTTTTTTATCCTATAGTTCACGGTAATCTGATTTCAGTTTACTTCCTTCCCTTCAGCTAACTCGATCGCTCGTTTTTCGGCCTCTTTTTTCGTCAATTTTATGGTAACGGCGTCTTGTGGGAGTCTTTGGTAATTTCTTTTCTCCTATAGTTCGCGGTACTCTAATCTCACTTTACTTCCTTCCCTTCAGCTAACTCGATCGCTCTTTTTCTGGACTCTTTCTCCGCCTTTCGTTATGGTAGTGGCGTCTTGTGGGAGTCTTTGATACTTGTTTCCCTTGTTCTGTCTCCTCGTACACGGCCGACCAGCTTCTAACCAACAGGGTCTCCTAACTCGATCGCTCTTTTTCCGTCAATCTTTTATGGGAACAGAGTCTTGCGGGAGTCTTTGATCATTTCCTTTCTCCTACCTTTCACTGTCTTTCGTCCGCCTCTCCGTCTGTTTCCTCTCCGTCTATTTCTTATTATTTTCTTCGTCTATCTATAAGTATGGGGGCAGTGTCATATGAGCGTCTATGGTACTTTCCTTTCTCTATGTTCTGTCTCCTTTGCCCTTAAAAGTAAACACTCGGGGAAAGTAAACACACGGCCGACAAGCTTTCCCTAACCACGAACTTCTAACTAACTCGATCATTCTGTTTCCGGGCTCTTTCTCCGTCTCTCTTTATGGGAATAGCGTCTTGCGGGCGTCTTTGATACTACTTTTCCTTTTGTTTTGTCTCCTTTGTCCTAAAAGTAAACACTCTTCGATAATACACGGCCGACAAACTTCTTAATATCTCCTAACTAATTCGATCATTCTTTTTCCGGCCTCTCTCTCCGTCTTTCTTTATGGGGGCGGTGTCTTGCGGGAGTCTTTGATACTTTCCCCTTGTTCTCCTTCCTTCTGAAGAACACACGGCCGACCAGCTTCTCCTAACCACCAACTTCTAACTAATTCAACTCTCTTTCTTCCGGCCTCTTTCTCCGCCTATATCTATGGCAACGTCCTCTTCTTTGATACTTTTGTTTTCTGTCCATCTTTACTTAGTCTGTCTCTTCTTATTGTATCTTCTCTCCGTCTGTCTTTTTTCCATCACGTCTTTTCTCCGTCTATCTTCTCTGCTTCTGTCTTTCTCCGGCTCTCTTTCTCCTAACCTATCCTAACCAAATCAATCTAACCTAAACTAGCATGACCTGACCCAATCTAGCCTATCATTAACCCACCTGACATGACCTTTCCTTAATACTTTCCCACTTTTTACTATATGTCTGTCAGTCTGGTTCTACGCTATTAAAAAAACGTATCTATAAACAGTGCAAATACTCAGCAGCAAGTGTAGTATAGAGGCGTATTTTCATGGGCAGGAACGTTCATCCAATCCGTTCACAGCCTCGCTCTGGCCGGGCAAGGGACGGATCGCGAGGGTTCCTGACCTTTCGCAGTTCCGTTGATGAAGGACCGGGGAGTGTTGACTTGGTAAACAGCGTCGCGTGGGAGCCGGGCTACAGGTGTCCGCGTGACGGCTGGACGGCTCAGGTATCGCGATGGCTTTGAATGGCGGACAGAAATTAAGGCTGTCGATGTGATGAACGATTCGGTGGTGTGTGAATAGAGGTGAAGGAATGCCCGCACACACACACACACACACACACACACACACACACACACACACACACACACACACACACACACACACACACACACACACACACACACACACACACACACACACACACACACACACACACATTCTTACAACACTCCCTGTCAGGTTCTTGGCCCAGCCCAGCGCGGGGCCGTGGCCTCGTGGGACAGTAATGGCCATATGCTCCACCCCATCCTGACTAAGGTGCGTTCACCAAACCATTCAATCTAACTCATTCCATTCAATTCACGTCATTCAATTCTTTTTGAATGAACACTGTTCCAACCAACGCCATCAGCTTACTTTTTCATTCAGGTCATCTAGATGCAATAAGCCTCGTGCGAGATGGACGTCAGTGACCTAGCAAGAATAACATTGTTGTTGTTGCAGCGCGTAGAAGGCGTAGAAACAAAGGAATATGTGGATGCATCCTATTATTGTGCAGGAGAGCAATAATTGGGGACATTTAACATTTGTTCCTCAGATTTGCTCAATAACCAGATAAATTTCTACAAGATTTCCTTCAGGATTGACAAGGAGAAATTTAAGCAGTTGGTCGATACTGAGGCTTCCATTCAGAAGCAAAATATTTCAATTACTGTCAAAGTATTGAAGCAGAAGAAAGACTGGGCTATTTATTCAAGGTAAGGCAATAACTATAAAAATCCTCAATAATTTGTTGAGCGTTTATTTAAAATTGGGTAAATGAGCAACTTGATTTGAAATGTATATTGTCTCCAATATTTATATATGGTGTTAATATTCAAATAAATACAATATAAGTAATATTGAACTAAAACCTATTAAGGAAATTGACATAATTCATTCATTATTGTGTGCAAAGGATCGCTGGGACTGAACATGGGCCGCTTTGGTCTGCACTTCAAACTTATTAATTACCCATTGTCCATGCTTCTGATGATGACGACAGCACAAGTTAATAACTGAAGCGGTTGCTCTGTAGGGATGGCAACGACAACTGAAATACGTACCAACATGAGAACCAAATGACGTAATAGACCTGTAATTAATATAGATAATTGCAGATTGTTTCTTACATTTAATATTAAGTTATGGTACCAGCAGAAAATATAAATATTAGGACAATATACATGGCGCTACCTGCAAAATTATTATATATTGAGAAATGAATGATTGTCATTCAAGAGGAGAAAATGAACCAGATGCATCATTGAATGAGAATGGCCAGGAAATTGGAATGAATGAATCGAATTGAATGACTGGTGGAACGCTTACATAGGAATTAACGATCCATCATAGCCACTCTTATGAATGATGCTAAATGAATTGAATGAATGGAATTGAATTGAATGGTTTGGTGAAATGCACTTAAGGGTTTGGTATTATAAGACATTTCGCTCCTCACATCAGCCATTTTCCTAGTTGGGCCGTGCGGGACTAACTGGCTCTAACGCATGCCTTTAGGTCTGCGGTGCAGAAGAAGGGTCAACTACCACCAGGATCATAAAACTACTGCATAAACCCACAACTCCCATGAAAGCAAAAACCTTGGCAATTATGAACTTGGGCGATGGAACATTAGTACGGCTCTCTCTTATGTTGCTCTCATTCGCCCCATGCCCGCCCCCTGACCATGGGCCATATCACGACCCTGTTTATGACCCTCACCACCCTCACGACCCCACGCACGGCGGCTACTTGAACAAACGACCACTCCAAGACCTTTATCCTCTCTCCTGTTTTTGTCTGTTCGATTGTCTCTCTCACCCCTGCCTCTCTGACCTGTGGAATTAATCCACCGTACCTGATCATTTTATCCTTACTAATCGTTTTTAATTAATCTTGTCTTTTAATTGCAGCTGGTCAACCCTCTCTCATTAACTTGATATTTGAAAGATCCAACGTGTGTGTGTGTGTGTGTGTGCTCATGAGAGAGAGAGAGAGAGAGAGAGAGAGGTGAGAGAGAGAGAGAGAGAGAGAGAGAGAGAGAGAGAGAGAGAGAGAGAGAGAGAGAGAGAGAGAGAGAGAGAGAGAGAGAGAGGCCGAGCGAGAGAACGAGAAAAGAAAGGAATAGGAAGAAGGGAGGAGAGAGGAGGAGGAGGAGGAGGAAGAGCCTAAAAGTAGATACATTAGGGACATATAGGAAGAATGAATTGTGAAGGCCTATCGGTCTATGACGAGGGTGTCTGTTTACTATCAAGCACCATTAGCACCATGTGTAGACAGGACAGAATAGATGAACGCTCCTTTCACCCACCTCTCCCCTCCGGCAACGCCGGTGAAATAGTTGAGAAGAACACCATGTACCTTTAAGGAAGAAAGGGACATGGACATTTTACAGTAAAGAGAGAAATGAGAAATTATACCCTTAAATTACACTACTGTAACCTAAGCTGTGGGGAAAGGACTTCATTACATAAGAACATACAACATAGGAAACACAGGGAGGGGCTGAAGAGCTTTGAGTGGCCTATTACACAGGGCAGCCCTAGTAACTTCTCATATTTTCACGATGGGTGAGGTGTTTCAGGGGCACAGGTGGAGGCTGATCCTCGTTTTACCGGCGGTACTAGGTAACGCACCAGTAACCTGTCACCCATTGCACCCACACCTCACTCCACCTGTCATGCGGACATTAACTGTTGCTTTTACCTCATTGTTAACTTACGCTACTTGCAATCTAGGTTGTGGGGAGAATAATATGGATTTAGGTTGAGGCCCCACAATCTGTTCAAAACATGAAGAAGGGCTGTATAATCATATCCCTCAAGTTGGTTTTATCCAATGAAGACTTGAAGCTGTTGATACTCTGTGCGCTAATTCATCGACGGTGAGCTCATTCAGTGATCGACGACTCTATTATTGAAAAACTTCTTGCGCACCAATGAGTTACATTACTCTTTAACTTAAAACGTTGTCAGTGAGTACTGTGTTGGTGTCTCTCTGAAATAGACTATTCACACGTTGTCGAATCCATTATGATTTTGAACATTTCAATAAGTCCCCTTATCCTCTTCGCTTTTTAGGAAAACATATAACGCTTTAAAACGCTCGTCATATGGCAAGTTTCAAGCGCTGGAATTTGTTTGTTGTTGTCGCCGCATCTTTTCTAGTAGCAAAACTTGATTCGATAAAGTTCAAGACCAGAACTGAACGGCGTATTCTAGGTGTTGTCTACAAATACAAATTATAATCTCTCATGTTCAAGGATTTTGTAATCAAAGTTTTCGAGATTAATCCTCAACATCATATTGGCTTTTTACTGCTGCAAGAACATTGATCACCATTTTTAAGAGTGTTACTGATAATGACACCAAGATCTTTGTTTTACTGCTGAGCCCATGTCTCTTGAATCCATATTTAAAGTTGCATTTTTTTCACCTATGTGCATTACGTTACATTTACTCCACGTTAAAAACCTTCATTTATTTTCGCTCCAGTCGGCAAGTCTTTATTAAGTCTGGATTGAATATTTCGCAACTTTGACTGTCTATTACTGCACGATAGAGAAGGAGTGGCAATATTTTACCTCCCGAGTGGCTTCGTGGCGGCCTGGCATCTGGAGGAGGAGGAGGAGGAGGAGGGAGTGGGGGGCGTTTGTCGGGGGGGGGAGGAAAAGGAGCGCCGGGGAGGGAAATACGCTCAAGGCCGCTTGAAGTCTCTCCCTCTCTCCTTTACTGCCGGATTTAAGAATACACCGGCGATTGTGTGTGTATGTATGTATGTATGTATGCATATAAGTAGATTGGAGTGCTAAGGCGGAACACTGTAGGGAGAGGGGAAGAAGGGTTAGTGGAGGGGAGAGGCTTGGTTTAGTCTGCCTTGAAAATGTGAAGAGAGCGCTACGTTTTCTATTTTTTGAGAAAGGTAAAGAAAGATGGGGGATTAGAGGGAAGTAAAAAGTTAGTATGTATGTCTATAGGTTGGTAGGTAGGTAGGTAGGTAGAGCTGTGTGTGTGTGTGTGTGTGTGTGTGTGTGTGTGTGTGTGTGTGTGTGTGTGTGTGTGTGTGTGTGTGTGTGTGTGTGTGTGTGTGTGTGTGTGTGTGTGTGTGTGTGTGTGTGTGTGTGTGTGTGTGAGTAGGGCTTTTGGGAGTGGCAACAAGTGAGTGTTTGTGTATGTAGGAATGTTTGAGTGTGTATGTATGTTGGTGTGTATGTATGACGATGTTTATAGTTGGAAAGTTTCGTTTAGTCGGCGCAACATCTGTGGTCATATGCCGGAAAGTAACAGAAGGGGAAGGAATTAAAAGAGAGGGGAACAGATGCCAGGAGACGGGACACAACCCCCGATTAATACTGCTGGGTGGACAGGCTTGAAGGTGTGTGTGTGTGTGTGTGTGTGTGTGTGTGTGTGTGTGTGTGTGTGTGTGTGTGTGTGTGTGTGTTTGATTCTTATTTAGTGTGTGAGTTATTGTGTGTGTGTGTGTGTGTGTGTGTGTGTGTGTGTGTGTGTGTGTGTGTGTGTGTGTGTTTATCTGTATGTGTCTGCTTGCCTGCCTGCCTGTCTGTCTGTATAAGTCTTGTAAGCATTGTTAGTCTTCTAAAGCCCCAAATACACTGCCGAATTTTGGTTCACGAATGTGCGCGAATATGCAAGTTATCCTGTGTCGTGGACAAGTTCGGCATCTTGCTTGCCTGTTCTTGGCCGTTCGGGGACATGTCTGCGTCCACCGCGCACTTTTTGACAGTTGCTCACGACCGCAACGAGTTTCATGTTGCATGAAAAATTCGCGGCCGTTCGCCGAATGTGCACGAATGCAAAATGGACGCCGAATTGTCGCCGAGATGTCGCCGACATGTCCAAGACAATTCGGCGTCCGATTCGCGGTGCTCGGCGAATTGTCGCCGAATTTTGACCGTTGAAATTTTAATTTTATTGGCAAATTTGTCGCCGACATGTAGCCGACTATTCGGGATATGTCTCCGACATGTCGTCGAATGGCTAAGACTATTCGGGGACATGTCCTGAATATTCGGCGAATTAATCACGACACGGCAAACGAGTCGCGGTGGAAGGTGTACACGGGGTCTGTCTATATATCTATCTATCTGTCTATCTATTAATCTATCTTTCTCTTTATGTGTTATCTCTCTCTCTCTCTCTCTCTCTCTCTCTCTCTCTCTCTCTATCTATATATATATATATATATATATATATATACGGAATAAAATAATACTATAATAATAAATGCTAAACAATATGAAAAACAAGAAGAATCATGAATATATAAAATAGGTATGGAACTAACATTTTCATCTATTTCATAATTAATTTACTATTTATTACTTTATTTATTTCTTAATATCGTTATTCTACCATTATTTAACCTTTTTTTCATTTTTACTTATTTAAATTTATTTCTTCTTTCAGTTACTGGTTTGTTTATTAATATTACGTAAACATTCATTCATTCTAAAATATTTGTAGGAAAGCAAAACAAAAACAAGTCACATTTATACATTTTATTACACATACTATCATACATATTACCACACAAATTACCACACATGGTATTTACTCGCCCACAATTCTGTCCTGCCAGGCCACTGCTCCCCGGGTGTTGTAGTGGTCCATGAGGTAGGCGCGGATTCCCGTGCTTTTATATGCCACATGGGCATCAGATGATCAGCTGTCAGAAATCTTGGCACTGTCGGAGAATTGTCCCCGACATGTCATCGACACTTGGGGGACATGCGAAGACAATTCGGAGAGTTGTCACCAGTTATTCCGCGACAAAAAAAGTTAAAATTTCAGATTTTTAGCTCGGCGACATGGACGCCGAATAGTCGGCGACATGTCTCAGAATTGTCCCCGAATTGGCTTGAGCATTCGCCGACATGTCACCGAATGGTCACGAACTGTAAGAATCTTGATCATGTCGATTGGTCGCCGAATTTTTCCACGAACTGATTCGGCGTCAAGTTCGTGGTCAAAATTCGGCAGTGTATTTGGGGCTTAAGTCTAACAATACAAGTGAGGGGAACACCGCAGAGAGGGAGAGAGAGAGGGAAAACCACCAGGCAGCCTGCACCCACTCCTTAACCTTCCCGCGACCTGTAAAACGATAAACAACATATGCACCAACCCTTTTTACAATAGTTATGGAGTGAAAAAAGGAAAAAGAGAACTGGAAAACGGTAAACAAAATATGCACCAACTCTTTTTACAATAGTTATGGAGTGGAGAAAGGAGAAAAAAAAAAAACTAAAATGGTAAGTCAGTCAGCTACGCACGGCAATATAACGCAACCACAAACCCTTAAGGAATACGCCAATAGTGTCCTGAATTGTGTGAAGGAGAAAGAACACTGAAAGGCGATAAATGTATACGCACCAACTCTTTTCAAATACAACTCTGGAGTGAAGGAAATTATAATACTCAGTTACGTAAAGCATGAAAATACATGTATCCACCCTTAAGGAAGATTCTAATGCCATTCCTAAGTGTACAAAGGTGTAAGAACACTGAAATGCGGTAATTATATATCCATTACCTCTTTTAAATACAGTTCTAGAGTGAAATAAAGAAAAAGAACATTGAAGGTATACTACTCAGTTACGTACGGCAAGAGAATACATGTATCAACCCTCAAGGAGGATTATAATACCATTCTGAATTGTATAAAGAAGACAGAAATGCGGTAAAAAAAAAGGAATTACATGACTCCAGACTGAAGGCTGTAGAACGCTTAACCTCAGACCATTCTATCATTTCCGATTGGGGTAAAAGGAACCTTGTGTCCTTCAATGCCTCAAAATTCCAATCACTCCACCTATCAACTCGACACTATCTTCCAAACACCTATCCCTTATTCTTCGAAAACACTCAGCTGTCGCCGTCTTCAGCACCAAACATCCTCGGTCTATCCTTAACTCAAAATCTTAACTGCGAATTTCACACCTCTCTCACTAAATTAGCTTCCTCGAGGTTGGGCGTTCTGAATCGTCTCCGCCAGTTCTTCCCCGCACAGTTGCTATCCATATACAGGGGCCTTGTCCGCCCTCGTATGGAGTATGCATCTCACGTGTAGGGGGGCTCCCTCACACAGCTCTCTTGGACAGAGTGGAGTCTAAGGCTCTGGAGCTATCAGCTGAGAGAGAGAGAGAGAGAGAGAGAGAGAGAGAGAGAGAGAGAGAGAGAGAGAGAGAGAGAGAGAGAGAGAGAGAGAGAGAGAGAGAGAGAGAGAGAGAGAGAGAGACTGTGACATCGCTGGAGCACCGCCGTGATGTCTCAGCACTGGTGGTGTGTCACAAAGCCCAGGTGCAGGGGGTTCCCCACCTCAGCAGCTTGAGGCTCCCTCCACGCGCTGCCCAGAGGTTCACCCGGACTACACTCTCTGGTGACCAGCTCGTGGAGCTGCCTCGATCACACTCCAGGCAGCACCAGCGCACATATACAGCCAGGACCACACGCCTGCGGAACATGTTCACGGCAGCCACTCCCCAAGTGAAGAACATGAACACGCAGCAGGTGAAGCTGGCTGCTCACAGGTGGCGCGAGGGACACCCAAGTGCGCTAGTGCTATAAACTATAAATATAAAGTGACAAACTGCCATTATTCCATACTGTTGTTGTTGGTAACAGCGGTCGTGTTGTTCAGGAGGCGCGGTTCATCCGCCCTCGCTGGTGCCCTGATTTTGGCGCCGCCGCCGCCGAGTGTTAAATTACCTACGCCTCCACCAGAAGACCACCTATCAACTCCCGGACTCTCTCAGGATCAAGGATGAAAGATGGAGGGCAAGGAGGGTGAGAGCAGTGCAAGATGGCGCCACTAGGCCACCTGCGCCAGAACCGGCTGGGGCGACCATCAGGGGACAGACCTAAGAAGCCTTGGCTGGACCGACCAGATCACCTGAAGAAGCCACTGGGCGCAATAGGGCTGCAATCAAAAAAAAAAAAAAAAAAAAAAAAATGTTTTTCTTTACTTTTTTCGTATTTTGTATTTGTATGTTTGTATGTGTCAACATTCGACAATTCAATTTGTCCCATACACAGGCTTTTAGAATAACTATACCTAAAAAGTGTAATTTTGAGCCTCCTTTTTTTGTAAAAATTTGTTTAATTAAAGAGAGAGAGAGAGAGAGAGAGAGAGAGAGAGAGAGAGAGAGAGAGAGAGAGAGAGAGAGAGAGAGAGAGAGAGAGAGAGAGAGAGAGAGAGAGAGAGAGAGAGAGAGAGAGTAATCTAACCTAATCTCGCCTTACCTAACCCTAACCGAACCTAACCTAACCTAACGTAGCCTTACTTAATATAGTGTAAAGTAATGCATGAAGACCTAACCTAACTTAACTATCGTTACCTGACCTAACTTAACCTAATCTATCTTAGCGAGAGGGCGAGGGCGAGAGAAGGCGACGGAGGGGAAGGGGAAGGATGTGAGAGAGGGGCGAGTCTAGAGGAATACAGGAAGACCTAACCCAGCTTACCCTAGATTTATACCTAACCTAATATAATCTAACCTAATATATCCTAGCGAGAGGGAGCAGACAAGGGAAGGAGAGGTAAGAGGCATGATGGGGACGAGTCTATCTTAGCGAGAGGAAAAGGGCGAAGGAGAGGGAGAGGGTGAGAGGGACGATTTACCTAACCTAACCTCACCTAGTCTTACCTACTCTAACTTTAACTAGTCTTACCGAACCTAGCTTTATCTAGCCTTACATAACCTTATCTATAATAGGGAGCAGGTAGGAGCGAGAGAAAGGGAATGCCAGTGCGAGGCAAGGAGTGCAAGAGGGACGACTCAACCTAACCTTACCTTGCCTAACCTAACCTAACGTAACCCAATCTTAACTAGCGAGCAGACAATTAAGCCAAGGTCAGCATCCCACCCAGACAATTAAGCCAGGGTCAGCATCCCACCCAGACAATTAAGACAAGGTCAGCATCCCACCCAGACAATTAAGCCAGGGTCAGCATCCCACCCAGACAATTAAACCAAGGTCAGCATCCCACCCAGACAATTAAGCCAAGGTCAACATCCCACCCAAACAATTAAGCCAAGGTCAGCATCCCACCCAGACAATTAAGCCAAGGTCAGCATCCCACCCAGACAATTAAGCCAGGGTCAGCATCCCACCCAGACAATTAAGCCAAGGTCAGCATCCCACCCAGACAATGAGCCAGGGTCAGCAAACCCAGACAATTAAGCCAAGGTCAGCATCCCACCCAGACAATTAAGCCAAGGTCAGCATCCCACCCAGACAGTTAAGCCAGGGTCAGCATCCCACCCAGGCAGTTAAGCCAAGGTCAGCATCCCACCCAGGCAGTTAAGCCAAGGTCAGCATCCCACCCAGACACCCAGACAGTTAAGCCAAGGTCAGCATCCCACCCAGACAGTTAAGCCAAGGTCAGCATCCCACCCAGACAGTTAAGCCAAGGTCAGCATCCCACACAGACAATTAAGTAAGCCAAGGTCAGCATCCCACCCAGACAATTAAGCCAAGGTCAGCATCCCACCCAGACAATTAAGCCAAGGTCAGCATCCCACCCAGACAATTAAGCCAAGGTCAGCATCCCACCCAGACAATTAAGCCAAGGTCAGCATCCCACCCAGACAATTAAGCCAAGGTCAGCATCCCACCCAGACAATTAAGCCAAGGTCAGCATCCCACCCAGACAATTAAGCCAAGGTCAGCATCCCACCCAGACAATTAAGCCAAGGTCAGCATCCCACCCAGACAGTTAAGCCAAGGTCAGCATCCCACCCAGACAGTTAAGCCAAGGTCAGCATCCCACCCAGACAATTAAGCCAGGGTCAGCATCCCACCCAGACAATTAAGCCATGATCAGCATCCCACCCAGACAATTAAGCCAAGGTCAGCATCCCACCCAGACAATTAAGCCAGGTCAGCATCCCACCCACCCAGTTAAGCCAGGTCAGCATCCCACCCAGACAATTAAGCCAAGGTCAGCATCCCACCCAGACAATTAAGCCAAGGTCAGCATCCCACCCAGACAATTAAGCCAGGGTCAGCATCCCACCCAGGCAGTTAAGCCAGGGTCAGCATCCCACCCAGGCAGTTAAGCCAAGGTCAGCATCCCACCCAGGCAATTAAGCCAGGGTCAGCATCCCACCCAGACAATTAAGCCAAGGTCAGCATCCCACCCAGGCAATTAAGCCAGGGTCAGCATCCCACCCAGACAGTTAAGCCACGGTCAGCATCCCACCCAGGCAGTTAAGCCAAGGTCAGCATCCCACCCAGACAGTTAAGCCAGGGTCAGCATCCCACCCAGACAATTGCCAGGTCAGCATCCCACCCAGGCAGTTAAGCCAGGGTCAGCATCCCACCCAGGCACTTAAGCCATGGTCAGCATCCCACCCAGGCAGTTAAGCCAGGGTCAGCATCCCACCCAGGCAGTTAAGCCAAGGTCAGCATCCCACCCAGGCAGTTAAGCCATGGTCAGCATCCCACCCAGGCAGTTAAGCCAAGGTCAGCATCCCACCCAGGCAGTTAAGCCAAGGTCAGCATCCCACCCAGGCAGTTAAGCCAAGGTCAGCATCCCACCCAGGCAGTTAAGCCAGGGTCAGCATCCCACCCAGGCAGTTAAGCCAAGGTCAGCATCCCACCCAGGCAGTTAAGCCAAGGTCAGCATCCCACCCAGACAGTTAAGCCAGGGTCAGCATCCCACCCAGACAGTTAAGCCAAGGTCAGCATCCCACCCAGACAATTAAGCCAGGGTCAGCATCCCACCCAGACAGTTAAGCCAAGGTCAGCATCCCACCCAGACAGTTAAGCCAGGTCAGCATCCCACCCAGGCAGTTGCCAGGTCAGCATCCCACCCAGGCAGTTAAGCCAAGGTCAGCATCCCACCCAGGCAGTTAAGCCAGGGTCAGCATCCCACCCAGGCAGTTAAGCCAAGGTCAGCATCCCACCCAGGCAGTTAAGCCAGGTCAGCATCCCACCCAGGCAGTTAAGCCAAGGTCAGCATCCCACCCAGGCAGTTAAGCCTAGGTCAGCATCCCACCCAGGCAGTTAAGCCAAGGTCAGCATCCCACCCAGGCAATTAAGCAAGGGTCAGCATCCCACCCAGGCAGTTAAGCCAGGTCAGCATCCCACCCACCCAGTTAAGCCAGGGTCAGCATCCCACCCAGGCAGTTAAGCCAAGGTCAGCATCCCACCCAGACAGTTAAGCCAGGGTCAGCATCCCACTCAGGCAGTTAAGCCATGGTCAGCATCCCACCCAGGCAGTTGAGCCAGGGTCAGCATCCCACCCAGGCAGTTAAGCCAGGGTCAGCATCCCACCCAGGCAGTTAAGCCAAGGTCAGCATCCCACCCAGGCAGTTAAGCCAGGGCAGCATCCCACCCAGGCAGTTGCAGGGTCAGCATCCCACCCAGGCAGTTAAGCCAGGTCAGCATCCCACCCAGGCAGTTGCCAGGTCAGCATCCCACCCAGGCAGTTCAGCCAAGGTCAGCATCCCACCCAGGCAGTTAAGCCAAGGTCAGCATCCCACCCAGGCAGTTAAGCCAGGGTCAGCATCCCACCGCGGCTGTTAAGACAGGTCAGCATCCCACCCAGGCAGTTAAGCCAGGTCAGCATCCCACCCAGGCAGTTAAGCCAAGGTCAGCATCCCACCCAGGCAGTTAAGCCAGGGTCAGCATCCCACCCAGGCAGTTAAGCCAGGTCAGCAACCCACCCACGCAGTTAAGCCAGGGTCAGCATCCCACCCAGGCAGTTAAGCCAAGGTCAGCATCCCACCCAGGCAGTTAAGCCAGGGTCAGCATCCCACCCAGGCAGTTAAGCCAAGGTCAGCATCCCACCCAGGCAATTAAGCCAGGTCAGCATCCCACCCAGGCAGTTATGCGAGGTCAGCATCCCACCCAGGCAGTTAAGCCAGGGTCAGCATCCCACCCAGGCAGTTAAGCCAAGGTCAGCATCCCACCCAGGCAGTTAAGCCAGGTCAGCATCCCACCCAGGCAGTTAAGCCAGGTCAGCATCCCACCCAGGCAGTTAAGCCAGGGTCAGCATCCCACCCAGGCAGTTAAGCCAGGGTCAGCATCCCACCCAGGCAGTTAAGCCAGGGTCAGCATCCCACCCAGGCAGTTAAGCCAGGGTCAGCATCCCACCCAGGCAGTTATGCGAGGTCAGCATCCCACCCAGGCAGTTAAGCCAGGTCAGCATCCCACCCAGGCAGTTGCCAGGTCAGCATCCCACCCAGGCAGTTAAGCCCCGGTCAGCATCCCACCCAGGCAGTTAAGCCAAGGTCAGCATCCCACCCAGGCAGTTAAGCCAGGGTCAGCATCCCACCCAGGCAGTTAAGCCAAGGTCAGCATCCCACCCAGGCAGTTAAGCCAAGGTCAGCATCCCACCCAGGCAGTTAAGCCAAGGTCAGCATCCCACCCAGGCAGTTAAGCCAAGGTCAGCATCCCACCCAGGCAGTTAAGCCAAGGTCAGCATCCCACCCAGGCAGTTAAGCCAAGGTCAGCATCCCACCCAGGCAGTTAAGCCAAGGTCAGCATCCCACCCAGACAATAAAGCCAGGGTGTAGCTACATGGAATCCGGGCCACTAAGCCAGGGTCTTCATCCCTTCCCATTACTTTTTTTTTTATACCCTTCCGTTGTTGTGGTCTTCCCCCTTCTCCCAAACACACACACACACACACACACACACACACACTCACACAGTCCTATTGTCTGTGCAGTTGGCAACGTTTTTTTCTGCATTTTACAAGATTTTCTTCAAGCGCCGGACGACTGTTGTGAGTGGAATTCTTGCTCCTTTTTCAACGTTAAACTTAAATCCTTATTTAAATTAAAGTTAAACTGAACTGAAACTTAACCAAGTTGTAAAACCTTGCACACATTTTTTTTTGGTCATATCTTTTTTTTTTTTTTTTTTATTATTATTTTTTTTTTTTACTTGTTTTACTTTTCTTTTTTCAAGGCCATAGCGCTGCCGGGCAGGGCGGGTGAGGTGCTTAGTGCATCGTTTTGGCACTCTTCGCTTCTGGCGCCGACTGCTCCTCCCCTTCCCTCGCTCGCTTCACCCTCGGTAGAATAGGCCTAACAAACTGCTCAAGGCCAGCCGGTCTATTTATACATCCTGTCCTCCCGTTGCTTGATCCTCTCGTCATCCAGACTCACCGTCTCTTGGGCTGCGAGAAACTGCGCCCTGACCTCCGCCATGTTCTCCCCGGCCTCTCTCCCAGCCAGCTGGCTCGCAGTTCAAGATACTGCTCCCACTCCTCTTCACGTCTCCGTTTGGCCTCCTTTCTGTCCTCCGCTCTCCCTCGCCCGCCTCTTTTCTCCTCCTCCTCTTGCTCTCGCAGCAGGCTGTCCCGGTGTTCAACAAACCTCTTCCTCTGCTCCTGCTGACGGATGCGTTCCTGTTCCTGCCTCTCCTCTCCTGCTCGTACAGCATCTGTCTGTACTCCTCTCCTGCTCCATCCTCTCCTCCTCCTCCTCCAGCCAGCGACGCTCCTCCTCCTCCTCTCCTTGCGGCGGCGATGTCTCCAGTACTTCCGATCGGCTCGCCGCTTTTCCTGCTCAATTCTGTCTCCGCGCTCCCCTTGGGGCGCTTCTTGCCTCCTTCTTTGCTTCTTTTCTCTCGGCGGGGCCTCGCTCTGACCCCCTTCCTTCCCGAAACACTTGGTGCATCCGGGCTTCCCGCAGCCCCCTTTCTTCGACGACTTCTTCTCTTTCCGAGGGCCCTCGGCCCGCTGAGCTTTCCTCCTGAAGCACTTGGTGCACCCAGGCTTCCCGCAACCCCCCTTCTTCCGCGGCAGGCCCCTCTCCTCCCGCTCCTTCAGCACCCTGAAGGCAGACTGTAGCGCCTGGAACTGCTTGGTGGCAGCCTTAATATTGTCCGGGTTTTTGTCGGGTGAAGCCGCAGGCCGCCTTGTGGTAGGCCTTCTTCACCTCGGCGAAGGGCGCGTCCTCGGCCACGCCAAGGAAGCGGTAGATGCTGCGTTGGGGCAGGCCATCGGGGCTCTCGTGTTATCATAAGGGCGCCGATTCAACACGTGACCTCGGTTTGGCAGTGGCGGATTGAGGTAGCCTGGAGTTGAGCTTGCACCCCCCCGAGTCTAGAGCTGGTGGCACCCAAGACCTGGGTGGCACCTGCTGTTGAACTCTGACGACTTCACGCGCCTCACTCCCCCTGTTTCCTGACATTGTCGCTTGATATTAAGAAAACTGCGGCCGCCATCGTCTCCCGCGGAAACCTCAGCATCATATTGCCGCGAATCTGCAACAGTAATGTGAACATAACATAACATATAATTATCTTCTCGCGCATGTTATTGAGATCCATGAAAGGACATGTTTCCTTCCCTCTAAAGCGGCGTCCACACAATGCGTGACTTGTTATAATTCCCCTGCCATGCCTCTGCTTCCCTTCCCTTCCCCTGGAACCCCCCATCCCCTCCACTTCCGCTCCCTGTCATCCCTTTGCTTCCCTTCCCCTGCCACCCACACCTTACCCCTTCCTACCAGGGTTGGAGTAATTGTAATTGTAATTTAATTGAAATGTAATTAATTACAGTTTTTTTGTAATTTTAATTGTGATTGTAATTGAAAATGCAATTATAGTAGGTAATTGTAATTATAATTAATTAAAGGCTAATGTAATTTGTAATTTAGTTGTAATTATACAATGGAAGTGGTACTGGTCGTTCTCCATTAGGAGTGATGGGTTGCTTATAAGGATTAAATTTGCCGGTGACAATCAGGAAGTCGGAGGCGGCCGCTCCGCCACAAGAAGCAGTAGCGTGCGTGACGTGCGTGCCATTCCTCTGTGTCCCTTCCCCTCGCCACCCCGTCTCTGCCTTCCTTCCCCTTGCCATTCCTTGGCCTCCCTTCTTTCTTTCCCCTACCACGCCCTCCCTGGATTCCTTCATCCCCCCTTCCATTCCTCTGTTTTCCTTCCCCTGCCGCACCCTTCCCTGTCATCCTTCCGCCCCCCTGCCATTCTTCTGCTTCCATTCTTTAACCCTACCTCACCAACCCTATCTCCCTTTCTCCCCCTGCCATTCCTCTGCGTCCATTCTTTAACCCTACCTCACCAACCCTGTCTCATTTCCTCCCCCTGCCATTCCTCTGCTTTGCTTTCCCTGCCGCGCCCTGCCTGCCTTCCTTCCTCCCCTTGAAGTTATTAGAACCTAATTTATCTGATTAAATTTGAAAAGGTCTATTGTCTGGGCAAAGAAGGGAGAGAGGGAGAGGGCGAGGGGGAGGGTGTGAGAGGGAGGAGTCCAGAGGAATGCACGAAGACCTAACTTAACTCTGCTTTACCTGACCTGACCTAACTTAACCTAATCTATCTTAGCGACAGGGCAAGGGCGAGAGAGAGGGAGAGGTGGACGAGGGACTTACCTAACCTAACTTTACCAAGCCTTACCTAACCTAACTTAACCTAATTTATCTTAACGAGAGGGCAAGGGCGAGAGAGAGGGAGAGGGTAAGGGTGTAAGAGGGACGCCTTCGCTTAACCTAACCTAACCTAGCTTATCCTAGCCTTACTTAACCACATCTAACCTTACCTAACCTTACCTAACCTAGCTTATCCTAGCCTTACTTAACCACATCTAACCTTACCTAACTTTCCTAACCTTACCTAACCTAGCTTATCCTAGCCTTACTTAACCACATCTAACCTTACCTAACTTTCCTAACCTAACCTAACCTAGCTTATCCTAGCCTTACTTAACTACATCTAACCTTACCTAACTTTCCTAACCTAGCCTAACCTAGCTTATCCTAGCCTTACTTAACCACATCTAACCTTACCTAGCTTTCCTAACCTTACCTAACCTCACCTAGCACCGAGCCTTCCCTAACCTAACCTAACATTGCCGAGCCTTACCTAAGCTAACCTATCTTAACCTAGCTTTACCTTACCTAACCTACCTTAACCTATCCTCACTTAACCTAACATAATCTAATATATTTCAGAGAGAGAGAGAGAGAGAGAGAGAGAGAGAGAGAGAGAGAGAGAGAGAGAGAGAGAGAGAGAGAGAGAGAGAGAGAGAGAGAGAGAGAGACGGTAAGCAGAACAGGTTCAGGGGAGGCGGTGGCTGAACGGATAGCGAGACGGCCGCGAGTTCAATCCCCGACCGGTGCCACCAAGCTGGGATTTTTCAGCCGCCGCCGAGTGGCTTAAAACTACCCACATGCTGTCCAGAAGACCACCCATCAACCCGAATTCTAGATTCTAGGATTAAAGATGAGCTCCGGGAGGGCAGCATGAGCCAATGCAAGATGGCGCCACTATAAACACTCGCCAGCGCCAGGACGGGCTGGGCCGACCATCAGGACCCACCGGGAAGAAGCCTTGGACCGACCATCAGGATCCACCGGGAAGAGGCCTACCGGCGCAATAGGCCAAGACGTAAAAAAAAAAGATTTAAAATAGTCAGTGACGTGAGGCTGCCGGAGACCGTCTTGCTCCACCTGCACGGTGTCTCTGCCTGCCTGCCTGGCTGCCTGCCCCCCGCTGCCTCCCCTGCTGCCCCCCTGCCACCCACCCACCTCCCACCCTCTCTACCCCCTCCACTACCCATCCACCCATTTACACCCCCCCACAACTCTGACTCTCCACCTTCCCTTCCATTCCCTTCCCTTCCTTAACTCTGATTAATCCTTCTCCTTATTTTCCATTCTACGTCCTCCTCCTCCTCCTCCTCCTCCTCCTCCTCCTATTCTTTTTTCTCCTCCACATTTTCTTCTTCATTTCCTTCTCTTTCTTCTCCTGCACCTTCTTCTCCTTCTTCTCCTCTTCTCCTTCTCTCTCCTGTTTCTCTTCTCCCAAACCTTTTATTTAACCTTCCTTTCTTCTTCCTTCTCTTCTTTTCTTCTTCTGCTTCTTCTTTTTCTTCTTCTTCTTCTTCTTCATTTTCTTCTTCTTTTTCTTTTTTTAATTCTTCTTCTTTTTTTTCTTCTTCTTCTTCTATATCGTTTTCAGTTCCCGATGCCAATCCTTTCTCTTACCTCACACACCCAACACCCACAAACCCAGCCACCACCCATCTACCACCCCATCTACCACCCACTTACCGACCCAAACTACCCTCCCACTTTCCCTCTCTTCTTCGTGATGCCGTTTCTTCTCCTCCTCCCTTCGCTTGGCTCTTATTCCTCCCTCCCCTTCCTCTCCCTTACCTACCCACCAACAACCCCACCCACAACCCCCGCTACCTACCCTCTCGCCCGCCCCCTCGTCTCCGTGATGCCATTTCTCCGCCTTCCTTTCTCTTAGCTCTGATTACTCCTTCCCTTTCCTCGCTCCCGCCCACCCACCCACCTCCTCACCCACCCGCCCACCAGACTCCGTGATGCTCTTTCTTCACCTTTTCCCTTCCCTTCTTTTCCCTACTCTGATTCCTCCTCCTCCTCCTCCTCCTTTATCCACTTGTCCTCTTCATACTATCCCATTTTCTTTTCTTCATTTCCTTCAGTCTTTATATTTTTACTTTCATCGCATCTTGTTCTCTCCACTTTCCTCTCCTTTTCTTAAACTCACATTCCCCTTTCCCTTTCAGTCACTTTCCTCCTCATTCAATTTCCTTTTCTACATTTTCTACCCACCTGAGATTTCTACTTTTATCACATTTTTTCTCTCTGGTCATTCATTCCTAACATTCCCTTCTCTTTCCTTCCCTAAGTTCTAATTCCTCCTCCTTCCCTTCCTCACCCATCTCTCCTCTTTTCCAGCATAACACTTCCTATCCTCAGCAATATCCCATACATTTCCTACCCTCTTTGGCATTCATTCTCCCCCCTTCGCTAATCTGTAATTCCTCCTTCCCTTCACCCAAGTCCTCTTCCCTACATGTCCTATCTCTCCCTCATCCATCGCCTTTTCTGCATTTCCTAACCTCTCCGTAATGTCACTCTAAGCCAATTTACTTTAACAGGTCATTCATTCTTAACCTCCGTTCCTTATGTAACCTCTAACTCATTCCTTCCCCTTCCCATCCCCATAATCCTCATCCATTTTCTTTTCTATAATTCCTAATCTCTCCATAATGTTACTCTCATCCCATTTTTTTAACAGGTCATTCATCCTTAACCTTCCTTCCTAATGTAAACTCTAACTCATTCTTCCCCTTCCCATCCCCGTCATCCTCATCCATTTCCTTTCTATATTTACTACACTTCTTGATAATTTTACTATCATCACATTTTTTCAACAGGAGGTCATTCATTCTTAACCTCCTTCCCTTATGTAACCTCTAACTCATTCTTTTCCCTTCCCATCCCCTTTATCCTCATCCATTTCCTTCTTTACATTTACTCACCTCTTGATAATTTTAGTCTCAGCACATTTCTTTTAACAGGAAAAAGAGGGTGAGAGTTCAGGAAGGTTGAGGATGTGAGGGGGACGATTCTATACCTAACCTAACACCTATCCTAACCTAACCTACCTTAACCTAATCTAGCAAGCAGGCGAGCGGGCCAACCTAACCTTACCTAACACCTAACACCTTACCTAACTTAACTCCTTTCCTTATATAACCTCTGACTCGTTCTTCCCTTCTCATCCTTCTCTCCTCTACCCACACATCCACCCTCATCCTCATCCTTTCCTCTTCTCCATTCACTCCCTCTGCTCTATGGTTTTGGTCCCGGGTTTTTATTTTTCCTCACAGGCAAGCTATTTAGTCTCCCCAGCTTCTCTTTACTAAGTCTCTGATTCCTCCTTCCCCTTCCCCTCCTCGGCCCACTTCTCCCTTCTCGGTGTATCCGTTTTCAGTGTATTCCTCTTCTATATTTACTTTCCTCTGTTCTATTTATCTATCTACCTTTATCAGCATTTTTTTCAATCTCAAACTCACTCACTCTCAGATTCTTTCAGCTCACAACTATTTCCAAAGGCTACAAAGGAGATTAGTCGGTTCTCATGAGTGTTTCTTCACGTTCATGGTCCAGAAGCCTTGGCAAACTCTCACTAGGCTCATAAACTACCCATGGAAATACTACTAACGTGACCTCTACCAAAGTGTTATCTAATGTGTGAATCGTGAAATGTTTGAGACTATTGGTTTTTTCAATCTCATGGTACAGTAGCCTTGTCAAACTATCACCAGGCTCATAATACTACCCATGGAAATACTACTAACACAACCTCCACGAAAGACTTGCCAAATGTGAGTGTGTAAGCCCCGAAATGTTTGAGAAGACAGGCATTTTCCCCATACATAGTGCGGAAGCCTTGTTAACTCCTAAAACTACTAACACAACTCCACGAAAGCCTTACCATGTGTGTGAGGATATGTCAGCCTCGAAATACTTGAGTCACTCCTTTGCCTTATCTCCGTTTCGCTTCGGCACTACACAGCAGGCACCCGCATTTGGCAACTCCTCCCTTGGGTCCTCTACTGCCCTCATCGCTCACGTCCCTTTCCTTTCCTTTTTTTTTTCTACCCTCTTCTACCTCTCCTCCTTACTGCCTCTTTGCTTACCCTCCGTTCTGCCTCCAATGATCAGTCCCAGCTCTTGTTCCTTCACCTCCAGTTCACCTTCTTCCTCGCTGCACTTTCCTCTTTTCCGGCCTCTCTGTCTCTCCGTCCTACCGCCTCCCACACTTTATTCCGCCACCTCTCTGCTCACCCTCCGTCCTGTCTCCAATGGCCAGTCCCAGCTCTAGTTCCTTCACTTCTAGTTCACCTTCCTTCCCTCGCTGCACTTTCCTCTTTTTCCGGCCTCCTCTATCTCTCCGTCCTACCGCCTCCCACACTTTATTCCGCCACCTCTCTGCTCACCCTCCGTCCTGTCTTCAATGGCCAGTCCCAGCTCTTGTTCCTTCACCTCCATCTCCCCTTCCTTTCCTCGAACCGCCAATTCTTTCGTCTGAACTCTTCTGATCTCTTAACATCCAACCCTCGCCTCAGTTTCCTCTCCTCCTCCTCTTCTCTGTGCTTTCACCGGTGTCTTAGAATAGAAGAGCAACGCTTGACAGAAGTGCGGCCGTGTGACATTTGATAATAGACATCTACTGAAGGGTACAAAGGCGGTGGCTGAGCGGTTAGAGTGGGAGCTATCAACCCAGACTATCGATGCTTGCTCTAAAGAGGATCAAAGATGGGCTCCGTGGGGCAGCATCAGCCAAGCAAGCAAAAAGAAGAAAAAAGAAAAGAAAAAAATACTCCCTCGGTTAGAAATTTTATCTCTGTGTCTGGAAAGGTTATAATGCCGCCATGATGCTGATAGTTTATGAATAGTCGTGACTGGAGTGGCCTCGGCTGTTATGTTTCCCGTTGATTACACGTTATAATTTTCTTGTCCCACCCACATCCCATTTTAGGTGACGAGGAAGGCCAAGGGCGAGGCAAAGGCTTCCTGGACAATGGTAAGTGAATAAACAGATAAATGGTCCTTGTTCTTATCTTCTACGTCGTTTAAGTTCAGGGTTGTCCATTTTCCTCACCACATAATATTTTCTCACCCACCACAGGCTCAAAGGCTAATGCGACGGAGATGATCACCGAGGCCACGCTCAGCTATAGAGGATGCTATAAACTTTACTGCCTTAAATAATATTTTGGATGGTAACGAAAGGGCAAGGGCAGGGGTGTGGGTGCAGCGATTAGCGGGCTTATTTTCTACACTTTTTTGTTGCCCTTGAGTTGACTCCCTTCCTCTAAATAAATAAATAAATAACATAAATAAGAAACAACTAACCCAATCAATGACCTCTGCTGTAATCTTTTTATATGCTGCTCACGGCTCATCTTTATTTCTCACCCCAGAACATTTAGGGCGAGAAGAAAAGGGCAAGGGCGTGGTGAATGGTTCCTAGTAAACAACTAACCCAATCAATGACCTCTGCTGTAATCATTTCTATATATTGCTCACGGTTCATCTTTATTTCTTAACCCAGAACATTTTTGGGGAGAAGAAAGGGCAAGGGCGAGGTGAATGGTTCCTGGCAAACAACTAACCCAATCAATGACCTCTGCTGTAATCTTTCCTATCTATTGCTCACGGTTCATTTTTATTTCTTAACCCAGAACATTTAGGGGAGAAAAGAAAGGGCAAGGGCGAGGGTGGAGGCTCCTGGTAAACAACTAACCAAATCAACGGCCTCTGCTGTAACCTTTTATATATGCGGCTTACGGTTTACCTTCATTTCTTACCCCATAACGCTTTAGGTGACGAGGCAAGGGCGAGGGCGAAGGCTTCCTGGGAAACGACTAACCAAACCAATGACCTCTGCTTTAATCTTTTCTATACGTCGCTAACAATTCTTCTTTATTTCTTACGCCATAGCACTTTAGGAGACGAGGAAAGGGCAGTGACGAGGGTGGAGGCTTCCTGGCAAACGACTAACCAAATTAACGACCTCTACAGTATCCTTTAATATATGGTGTTTACGGTTTACCTTCATTTCTTGCCCCATAACGCTTTAGGTGACAACGAAAGAGCAAGGGCGAGAGTGAAGGCTTCCTGGCAAACGACTAACCAATCAAAGTGTTTCATCTCGCGGGCACAGCGGCTCCGTCTATCTCCCATGACGAATGACCCGCCTGCCGATCGGTCACCCGGGTCGCTGTCCTGCACTAACACGACCATTTCCAGCAGCAGCGGCAGCGGCGGCCTAAAGGAGAGGGACAGGTGTTTGGTTGGTATTTTCAGACGCTTCCACCTCACGCTCCTCTCACGTCAACTGTTTACAAAAGGCCCAAAAGGAGATTAACAGGATCTGCATGAGTGTATTTTTACGTTCATGGCACAGTGGAAGAATTGGACTACCACCAGGGTCATAAACGTACCTCTAGATATGTCCTAAACACCTCCGAAAGTCTTGTCAAATGTGTGTGTGCTGTGGTATCGAAAAGCTTAAGAATATGACCCTCAGACGCTTCCACCCCTTTCAGCAACTGTTCACAAAGGCCCAAAAGGAGATTAGTCCAGGTTTTCATGAGTGTTCTTTAACGTTCATGGTAAAGAAGAAGGATCAAACTACTACCGAGGTCATAAACGTACTTCTAGGAACTCCCCAAACTCCTACGAAAGCCTTGTCAAATGAGTGTGTGCTTGGGGGCCGAAATATTTAAGAGTAAGGCCCAATGACCTGAGTTTCTGCGCAGCGCTCCGGTACTTCCAATTGCTGGGTGATGCAGGGCGGTCGCTGCAAGCGATGGCCTTTAAAATCTCTCTCTCTCTCTCTCTCTCTCTCTCTCTCTCTCTCTCTCTCTCTCTCTCTCTCTCTCTCTCTCTCTCTCTCTCTCTCTCTCTCTCTCTCTCTCTCTCTCTCTCTCTCTCTCTCTCTCTCTCTCTCTCTCTCTCTCTCTCTCTCTCTCTCTCTCTCTCTCTCTCTCTCTCTCTCTCTCTCTCTCTCTCTCTCTCTCTCTCTCTCTCTCTCTCTCTCTCTCTCTCTCTCTCTCTCTCTCAGTAATTTTATTAGCAATTCCTCCTCTTCTTCCTCCTCCTCCTTAAGTCATTCCCGCATTCCCTCCCTTCTTTACATGCCCCTCCCTCTTTCTTTCCTTCTTTCCCCTTCCTTCTCTCTCTTTTGCCTCCTTCTCACTCTTTCAGTAAATCTATCAGCCATTCCTTCTCTGCTTATTCATCTTCTTTCATTTGCTATTATATTTTTTTTTAGTATTCCCTCCCTTCTGTACAAGTCCCTTCCTCTCTCTCTCTCTCCCCCTCCCCCTCTCTCTCTTTCTCTTTCACCTCTTTCCCTTCCTTCCCTCTTTCCTTTCCCTTCCCTTCCTCCTTCTCCGTACCTCTACCTTCCCTTCCCCTACGTTCTTCCTCGTCCTTTCCCATACCATTTTCCTCTAACCTTCCTATCCCTCTCCTTCTCCTCCCTTCTATTTCTCGTTCCTTCCCTGATCTTCCCTCCTGCCTACCCTGTCCCTTCTCCCTTTTACCCCTTCCAAATCCCTTCCCCATCCTCCTCCCACGTCCCTCTCCCTCCCCGTCCATTCCCCTAACTTTTTCCCTTCTTTCCTCTTCCCTTCTCTAATATTGTCAGCCATTTCTCATCCTCCTACAGACACTTGCGTTCCCTTCCTTCTCAACAAGCGTGTCATCGTGCCCATATCCGCGCTCTCTGATGCCATCCTCTCACTCGTTGAAATGCAAATCACCTTTTTTAGTCGTGGTGTAACAAGTCTTTCGCCCACTTCCTAGTCCGCTGTTTTCATTCTCTCTCCCTTCTGTTGAGCACCTCGAGGGAACACGCGGCCTGCAGGTGTGTTCTCCCTTCCCCTTATTCCCCTTCTTCACCGTCCCTTCTCTCCCCTACCTTACCTCCTTCTCGGTCTCTTCCCCTTCCTCCTTCACCTCCCTTCTTTCCCCTTCCTCCTTCCTCCTTTCCATCCCTTCTTTTCCCTCCTTACCTGTCTCTTCCCTTCCTTTCCCCTCCCTTCTTTTCCCTTACTCCTTCCTTTCTCTCCTTCCCATCTCTTCTTTTACCTCCTTCCCTGTTTCTTCCCCTTCCTTTCCCCTCCCTTCTTTTCCCTTACTCCTTCCTTTCTCTCCTTCCCATCTCTTCTTTTACCTCCTTCCCTGTTTCTTCCCTTTCCTTTCCCCTCCCTTCTTCCCCCGTTCCTTCCTTTCTCTCCTTCCCCTCTCTCCTTTCTCTGTCTCTTCCCCTTCTTACTTACTCCCTTCTCTTCTTTCCTCTTCCTTGACGTGCCTCTCCTTCCTTCCCCTCCCTTCTCTCTCCTCCTCCCTTTTCCCTGTTCATTCCTCTTTCTCCTTTTACTCCTTTCTTACCGCTCCTTCCCCGTCCCTTCCTCTCCCTCCTTTCTTCCCCTTCCCTTCCCCTCTAATCTTCCTTTCCCGTCCCTTCCTCTCCCTCCTTCCTTTCTTTTACCATCCCTCCTCCCCCTTGCCTTCCCTTCCCCTCAAACCTTCCTTTCCTAACCCTTCATTTGCCTATTAGCTTGTCCTCCGTTGCGTTTTCCTTCCTAGTGCAAGAGTGTTCCTTTCCCCTCTCTCCCTCCTTCCTCCCTCCCTTCTTAATTTCCCTTCCCCTTCTCCCTCTTTCCTTCCCTTCATGTCTCTCTTAGCTTGTCCTCCGCCCCGTTTCCCTCCTCGTTGCAAATGTTCGTGCGTGCGCCGGAGATCAACAGCTTCAGCGTGTTAGCATTGTGGTGAGTCAGGGCGGGAAGGTTCACTGCTCGGCACGAACTAATATTTGTAAACACCTTATCCGCCGTGGGTGTCGGATCAGCCTGGCGACGGTTGCACTGGATTCCTTTACACACACACACTGACGCATTCACTCCCCTCTGCCTGGCCGTGGATTGCTGCGTCATGTGGGTATTGACGTTTGAGGCGTGTATTCTCAGCTGCAACAAACTTCCCAAGGCCACAAAGGAGATTAGTCAGGTTCTCAAGTGTTTTTTTCACGTTCATGGTGCAGAAGCCTTGTCACACTATCACTAAGCCCATAAAACTACCCATGGAAATGCCTACAACCTTTACCAAACGCTTTCGCCTCTCACAGTCAATATTTTCAAAGGCCACAAAGGAGGTTAGTCGGGTTCTCATGGGTGTTATTTTTACGTTCATGGTGCAGAGGCCTCGTCAAACTATCACTAGGCTCATAAAACTACTCATGGAAATACTAACACAACCAAAACATCTACGAAAGTCTTACCAAATGTGGGTGAGTGAGCGCTGAAATGTTTGAGACTATAAGTGTTAAAGAGAAGAGAAGTATGAGGCGTGGAGGAGTTAGATATATGAGGAGTACGAGGCGTGAAGGTGAGGATAAAGAGGAATATGAGGTTTGAAGGTATAAAGGTTAGGCTAGGTTAGGTTAGGTTAGTTATTTAGCAAGTAGCACATTTTGGCGATCTTTTATATCAACCTCTCACCAAAGAAATTAAACGTCCCACACACCCACACACATATCGACGGGTGAAAGTGAAAACAAAGAGGAATATGAGGTTTGAAGGTGTGAAGATGTTATTTTTTTTACAGTAAAGGAAGCAGCTCAAGGGCAAAAGAATGAAGAATAATAATGAAAAAAGCCCGCTAAACACTGCCCTTATAATAAATAACAAAAAAGAGTTCAGAAGAGTGGCCAAAAGAGAGGTCAACTTCAGTCAGAGGTCAGTTTCGGTCAGTAAGATAGTTTGTTGGTTAGATACTGCAGGCAAATTTTGACGAACTTTTTTTCTAACCCGCCATCAAAGAACCTAAGCTACCCCGCAACACACATCCTTCCTTCTCCTTCCCGTCCTCCCCTTTCTTTCCCTCACTCCTTCCTTTCCTTTCCTTCCTTCTTTTCCTCCTTCCCCGTCTCTTTCTATTCTCTCCCCTTCCCTTCCCTCCTTCCCGTTCCTTCTTTTCCATCCTTTCCCTTGAGAACAAAGAGAAATATGAGGTTGAAAAGTGTGTGGTGTTAGTTTTAGTTAGTTAGTTAGTTTGTTAGTGACACATTCTGACTAACCGTTTTCTAACCCCCCAGGAAATAGCTTAAGCGCCTCCCCCCCTACACACGTTGGTGGTCACTGCCCCTCAAAAGACCGTACGCTATTATATGGGTGGGTAAACAGTGACAGACCCAGCACACACACACACACACACACACACACACACACACACACACACACACACACATATGGTTGCTCCTCTCCCCTGCCTTCCCTTCCTCCCCTTCCCCTGCCTCGCCCTGCCCCCTCTCCGCCGCCCTCATGGCATACTTGAGGCTGTTGGTGTGACGCGCCCCGCCCCTCACCAACACGAAAAGGATGTTGTTGGTGGGGCACTGAACTTACTTTCCTTCTTTTTTTTCCCGTTGACTTAGTGGTTAGTTTGAAGTCTATTTGTAAAGTCTATCATGCTTACAAATGACTGAAACAATGAAGAACAGCACCGCTTCTTGCACTTGACTTCCATAGTGAATCATTTTGAAGGCCTTGGAACTTTACTTTTCTTTTTCCTTCCTTCCCTCTCCAATTGCTTGACTTACTCGTTGGTTTTAGGTCCATTTCAAAGGCCATTCAAGCTTAAAAATGACTACAGAGATGGAAAAAACACAGCTTCTTTAATACGACTTCATTTGTTAATCATTTGGAAGTCCATGACTAAAACAATGGAAGAAACACAACTTTATACCTCATTTGCATTTACATTTGGAAGGTTTCTTATGTTTAAAAATGACTTAAACCAATGTTATATAATAGTTTCTTTTATACGACTTCACTTGTTCATCATTTGGAAGGCTTTTCATGTTTTAAACTTACTAAAACCAAGAGCAAACACAATTTTCTCACATCCCCGGTGCAGAAGCTTTGTCAAACTATAACTAGGCTCATAAGACTATTCAGGGAAATACAAACACAACCTCTGCAAAAGCAATATCAAATGTCTGAGAATGTGGGCCAAAGACGCGTGCCCGACCAAAGCCTTTAGACCCGCCCTCGCCGCCACGCCAGCCCAGTGCGGGACGAGCTCACCACTGCCGCTGGGATGACAAGAGCTCGAGGCCGTTCACCTTATTGAGAGAGTAGATTAAGCGCTTCCTTGTTGTCCTTACGGCGACTGAATTCCTAATGGACATGTCTGCGAGGAACTACTGGGAGAATATGTTTGTTTGTGTGTGAGTGAATGTATGTATGTGTATGTATGTGTGATTGTATTTATGCTAGTATGTATGGGCAGAAGAGAGAGAGAGAGAGAGAGCGCATCATGGATTAGGTAACAAACAAAAATAAAGATAATCTAACAACAAACAAGAACGAGAAATGGACTCGGCGGGACACAGCACGCGGAGAACTGCCATCAGGAGGAGAGCCAACGCAACAGTGACGACCCAGAACACGTACACGTCAGGGCGGGCAGAGGGCGAGCAGGTGGAAAGATTACATTAGATCATTGGCCGGAGCAGGATGGAGTACACTAACATCAAACAGAGAAAGGTAGAGGAACAGACAACTGGGAAAGGCCTTTGTAATAGACTAGTAATAACTTAAGATGGTGAATATTAGAGTATTGCAGTCACTTAAGTTAGAGCATTTGCCGGAGCAGGATGGCGTAATCTAACATCAAACAGAGAAAGGTGGAGGACGTTGGGAAAGGCCTTTGTTTTGTATTGGACTAACAAGGCCTTAAGATGAAGATTAGATTAAGTTTGAGTATTTGCCAAACCACGATGGAGTATAATATCAGAGAAAGGTGGAGGCCATTGAGAAAGACCTCTGTTCTGCCATAGACTGACGATATGAAGTTTACAGCGTCAATCCCTAAAGTTAGAGCATTTGCCAGAGCAGGATGAAGAAGTCTAACACCTAACATAGAAAGGTGGAGGACGTTGGGAAAGGCCTTTGTTTTGTATTGGACTAACAAGGCCTTAAGATGAAGATTAGATTAAGTTTGAGTATTTGCCAAACCACAATGGAGTATACTATCAGAGAAAGGTGGAGGACGTTGGGAAAGGCCTTTGTTCTGCAGTAGACTAGCAATGCCTGAAGATGAAGATTATATTAAGTTAAGAGTATTTGCCAAAGCACGATGGAGTAATATATCAAACAGAGAGGGGTGGAGGACGTTGGGAAAGGCCTCTATGCTGCAGTGGACTAGTCATGACTGAAGATTATGAAGGTCAGAGTGGGGTTAGGTTAGGTTAGGTGGGGTTAGGAGAGGTGGATGACGTTGGGAAAGGCCTCTATGCTGCAGTGGACTAGTAATGGGTGAAGATTATGAAGATCGGATTGATTAGTGGCGTTAGGTGGGGTCAGGTTCACGGGAGCTGCCTTGTATACGCCCACCGGCCTCTCGCAGACTCCTTGGTTAGTATTGGCAGACACTTCCCCTCTCACCAACTATTTCCAAAGGCCAAAAAGGGGACCAATTGGGTTCTCATGAGTGTTTTCAGGTTCATGGTACAGAAGAAGAACCAAACTACTACTAGGACCATTAAAATACTCCTGGAAATACCGAAAACTCATACGAAAACCGTGTCAAGTATGTGAGCTCGGGCGCCGAAATGGGTTAAGATTCGTTTTAGTACCGTGCCAGTATCTCATTACCTACTTTATGAAACATCAGTATCTCTTCATATATCTTTTCTACAAACCTTTAACAGTCATGGAAACGCTTTGAAAATCCAATTCAAGGACTCTTTTTTTACTCCTGAAAATAGGGGATAATGTTTACGAAAGCGCGTCGCCTCCTCTGGCGGCGGCCGCGGCGACGCTGCAGCCGGTGTTGCGAGAAATACCTCCTCGCTGAAATAAGTCACATATACATGTGGGGAGGGTCCAGGGGGGGGCGTAGACCCCCCCTGGTTAGAAGGGTTAGAAGGGGGGCTCGAGGGGGGCGCAGTCCCCCCGTTAGTAGGTCGTAAAGTTCGGTTGGAGTAGTTTAACTATGCTCCCCGACCCTAAACCCTCTGCGAGCTATTTCACGGCTGCGCTTTCGTAAACATACAGCACGTTTGTAAGCTCCCCAACTAAACACAAAACACGACGAAAATTCCTTGTATATTTTTTTTTTCACATTTGTTACCTTTTTTTATGCTGTAAGGAAAAAAAAAACTATACAAGGAATTTTCGTCGTGTTTTGTTTGAAACGTCTTACGTGCTGTACTGGACTGTAAGACTGGCCCTTAACATCAGGTTCTTTGTTTTCGCTACCTTTTATTTGCATTATATTCGTCACACATGAGTCATCCCTTTACTTTTAGTTGTTGTTGTTTTCATGGGAACCCTGGAGCCTAGATTTAGGTCAGATGAGAGTGTGACGTCATCATGCTGTGCGTGGAACGACTGTGTATTCTTGTAGTATTTCCACGAGAAACTATATAGAGGTGTACAGATAGAACCTAGAAGAGGGTAAGTGGAGGAAGAAAAGGAGGAAGAGGAGGAAGCAGCGGAAGAGGTGGAGGAAGACTTTAATCCAGACCCAATAATTCGTAGATAAAACTTTCTTCTCATAAGGATCGAACCCCATTTTGCTTCCCCATCTCTTTCATAACATTTACCCGTTCAGTCATTTTTTTCCGACATACTCATAGAATAAGTTCCGCACAATGGCAACATAAATAAAAAAAGCTGCATGCTGAACTTTCATCAACATCAAATGAAACTCCTATGATGTGAAAACTCAATGAATCAATGAAAGAAAAGAAAAAAAGAGAAAAAGCACTTGATGGCAGCTATTTTTTTCGTGTGTTTGTGGGAGGAGAAGTGGCTGACAGACTTTTTGTGTGTTATTGTTTTACCTTTGAGCTGCTTCCTGTGATGCGAGAATAAACAGATAAATGGGAGAGAAAAAAAGGAGAAAAGCACATGATGGTGACTGCTTTCTGATTGTGGGAGAAGTGGTTATCGTTTTTTGTGTGTGTGCTGTGTGTTAACGTTTGCCTGCTATGATGCGAAAATAAATATATAAACGGGAGAGAAAAAAAAGAAAAACACATGATGGTGAGTGTTTTCTGATTGTGGGAGAAGTGGTTGGTGTTTTTTTAGTGAGTGTGTTTTGTTTTGTCTTTGAGCCGCCTCCTGTGACGCCAATACATTAATAAATAATTAACAGTGCATATCCTTAACCCAACAAGAGGACACTCGACTTATACATGACAACTCCTAGGCCGGTATTCTCAGACGCTTCTGTCTCTCATACCAACTTTTTCCACAGGGGTCAAAGCAGATCAGTCTGATTCTCATGAGTGTTTTTTTTAGGTCCATAGTACAGATAGGAGGTCAGACTACCACCAGGGTCATTAAACTACCCCTGGCAATACCCACAACGCCTACGAAAGCTGTGTGTGTGTGTGTGTGTGTGTGTGTGTGTGTGTGGAGAGAGAGAGAGAGAGAGAGAGAGAGAGAGAGAGAGAGAGAAATATAAAAATAAATTCATAGATGGAGAGCAAGGATGAAAGAAAGTTAGAAATAGAATGAAGTAGAGAAGAGAAAAACAAAGAGACAGACGACTAATATAAGGAGAAGTGGGCCCCGATGCGAATGTTAGGAAACTCTAGCGGGCCGTCCTCGTGAGCGTCAGCACTCTCACTGGTGTTTTCTCTCGGCAGGTGTGTGGGTGCAATGTACACCTGAATGGTGTTAATTGGTGAGCAGATTCCTACCAAGTAAAATCAATCCATCAATCAATCAGAGAAGGAAAATATAATAAAAAAGAAAAATTGGAATGAGAAAGAAAAGGGAAATGGATGCTGCGTCGCAAGCCGTCGCGAGGATTCCTTTGGATGCTTGTGCGCGTTTCCCAGGCCCGTCGGTCTTCCATCCCTGAACCGATAAACGCGGTGACCGGCGCCTTCACAGTAATTATGATTAATTTTATAATCCAGTCTGGTAGTTTTAGAAGCGAGTTCTTGCATCCTCGCCTCGGCAGGGGTGTGGAGTGCCAGCAGGCCCAAGGTCTCCCTGGCGAGCATGGCAGGAATGGAGGGCTCCAGGCAGGGCTCCTCGGCGTCCCTCCGGGCCCCGACGGAGGTGCCGGAGATCTTCCGGCTACAAACCCGGGCAGGTGAGGCTCGTAAGCCGTGGAAGGCAATTCACCTAGGAGAGCAAACTCTATACAAACCCGGGCAGGTGAGGCTCGTAAGCCGTGGAAGGCAATTCACCTAGGAGAGCAAACTCTAAACAAACCCGGGCAGGTGAGGCTCGTTAGCCGTGGTAGGCAATTCACCTAGGAGAGCAAACTCTAAACAAACCCGGGCAGGTGAGGCTCGTTAGCCGTGGTAGGCAATTCACCTAGGAGAGCAAACTCTATACAAACCCGGGCAGGTGAGGCTCGTAAGCCGTGGGAGGCAATTCACCTGGGAGGCAAACTCTATACAAACCCGGGCAGGTGAGGCTCGTTAGCCGTGGTAGGCAATTCACCTGGAGAGCAAACTCTACAAACCCGGGCAGGTGAGGCTCGTTAGCCGTAGGCAATTCACCTAGGAGAGCAAACTCTAAACAAACCCGGGCAGGTGAGGTCGTTAGCCGTGGTAGGCAATTCACCTGGGAGAGCAAACTCTATACAAACCCGGGCAGGTGAGGCTCGTTAGCCGTGGTAGGCAATTCACCTAGGAGAGCAAACTCTATACAAACCCGGGCAGGTGGAGGTCGTTAGCCGTGGTAGGCAATTCACCTAGGAGAGCAAACTCTATACAAACCCGGGCAGGTGGAGGTCGTTAGCCGTGGTAGGCAATTCACCTAGGAGAGCAAACTCCGATTACAAACCCGGGCGGGTGGAGGTCGTTAGCCGTGGGAGGCAATTCACCTGGAGAGCAAACTCCGAACAATAAACCCGGGCAGGTGTGGCTCGTGAGCCGTGGTAGGCAATTCACCTAGGAGAGCAAACTCTAAACAAACCCGGGCAGGTGGAGGTCGTTAGCCGTGGGAGGCAATTCACCTGGGAGAGCAAACTCTAAACAAACCCGGGCAGGTGGAGGCTCGTTAGCCGTGGTAGGCAATTCACCTAGAGCAAACTCCGATCAACAAACCCGGGCAGGTGGAGCTCGTTAGCCGTGGTAGGCAATTCACCTGGGAGGAGAGCAAACTCGAACAACAAACCCGGGCAGGTGGAGCTCGTCAGCCGTGGTAGGCAATACACCTAGGAGAGCAAACTCCGAACAACAAACCCGGGCAGGTGGAGCTCGTAAGCCGTGGTAGGCAATCTGCCTGGGAGCAAACTCCGATCAAACCCGGGCAGGTGGAGCTCGTCAGCCGTGGTAGGCAATCTGCCTGGGAGAGCAAACTCGAACAACAAACCCGGGCAGGTGGAGCTCGTCAGCCGTGGTAGGCAATCTGCCTGGGAGAGCAAACTCCGAACAAAAAACCCGGGCAGGTGGAGCTCGTCAGCCGTGGTAGGCAATCTGCCTAGGAGAGCAAACTCGAACAATAAACCCGGGCAGGTGGAGCTCGTCAGCCGTGGTAGGCAATCTGCCTGGGAGCAAACTCGAACAATAAACCCGGGCAGGTGGAGCTCGTCAGCCGTGGTAGGCAATCTGCCTAGGAGAGCAAACTCGAACAATAAACCCGGGCAGGTGGAGCTCGTCAGCCGTGGTAGGCAATCTGCCTGGAGAGCAAACTCCGAACAATAAACCCGGGCAGGTGGAGGTCGTCAGTCGTGGTAGGCAATCTGCCTGAGAGCAAACTCTAAATAAACCCGGGCTTGTGGTGCTCGTTATACTGTCGTAGACAATCCACGCGATGGGAACACCAAAGAAAGGAAAATAAAAAGAACACCAGAAAAATGGAAAATACAGAAACGAAACATCAAGAAAAAACAAAAAGATCATCCACCTTTAGGCCTAACATCGCCAAAATTATGGGTGGGTCTCTTCTGGGAGAAAGCAGCTCATCAGACCAAGAACATCAACAAAAGGATGATATGAATAAATGAACATAAAAAACACAAAAGAAAAACACATCAAGGAAAGAAAAATATAACAAACATCATCCACCTTCCGGCCCTGACTAACATCACCAAAATTATGGGTGGGTCTCTTCTGGGGAGAAAGCGGCTCACCCAGACCAAAGAACATCAACAACGGATGAGATCGAAAAGAAAACCAAAAAATATGGAAAAAGTAAAGAAAAAACATCGAAAAATAAAAGCAACATCAATAAATGAGCAACATCGAGAAAAGAGAAATACAAAGAAACATCATCCACCTTTCATTTAAACAACATCACCAAAATTATGGAGGGGTATATTCTGGGAGGAAAGCGGCTCATCCAGACCAAGGAACATCAACAAAAGGATGATAGGAAAAAAATAACAACAAAAAGCATCAAAAAGTAAAAAGAAAAAGAACAGGAAAACATCGAAAAAGAAAACAAAAGCAATAAAAAGAACGAAAAACACGACATCAAGAAAATAAAATAAAACAAACATCATCCACCTTTCGGCCCTAACAACATCTCCAAAATTATGGGTGGGTCTCTTCTGGGAGGAAAGCGGCTCACCCA
This sequence comes from Eriocheir sinensis, assembly GCF_024679095.1. NCBI lineage: Eukaryota > Metazoa > Arthropoda > Malacostraca > Decapoda > Varunidae > Eriocheir > Eriocheir sinensis. The sequence goes on from NW_026111964.1 coordinate 118,640, forward strand.
GACCAACGAACATCAACAAAAGGATGATAGGAAAAAAGAACACCAAAAAAGAACATCAAAAAAGAAAACCAACAGCAAGAAAACACAAAGGAAAAAAGAAAAAGAAAAGAAAAAGAAAACAAATAGAAAAAAGAAAAGAAAGAAAGGAAAAAGAAAAAAAATAACAAAAAAATAAATAAATAAATAAACAAAATAATATAAACAAATAAATAAATAAATACAGAATATAGTAAAATTAACTAACTGACTCTAACTGCTTAACTAACTATCAAGCTATCTATTTAACTAACCTACCTAACTAACGGTAATACAGCTGTTTGACTACCCATTAACAAACAAACTAACAAACCACTTAACGATCTAACATGGATAGTGAGGTAAGGTGGGATTAGACTTACAGGAGCTGCCTTGTAGAGACTAACCGGCCTCTTGCAGACTCCTTACGTTCTTATGTTCTTTTACGTTTAAGAATATGGCCCTTAAACCCCATTCACACCTGTACTAATACCTGACTGGTTGGGTGACTCATTCTACCTCTGCCTGCCTCCCCTCCTGCTACTGTCTCCGCTATCAGCACACAATCTACGCTCCCCCATAAAACCCACACCTAACCTAACCTAACCTTCCTGTATACCCCCTTCACACCTGTACTAATGCCTGGCTGGTTGGGTGACTCCTTCTACCTCTGCCTGCCTCCCCTCCTGTTACTCTCTCCGCTATAAGCACAAATCTTCCCTCCCCCATAAAACCCACACCTAACCTAACCTAACCTTCCTGTATACCCCCTTCACACCTGTACTAATACCTGGCTGGTTGGGTGACTTCTTCTACATCTGCCTGCCTCCTCCTGTTACTGTCTCCGCTATCAGCAAACAATCTCCCCTTAACCATAAAACCCACCTAACCTAACCTAACCTTCCTAGCCTAACCTTACTGTATACCCCTTCATACCTGTGCTAATACATGACTGGCTCACTTCCCTACATTCAACCTACGCATTACCCAGCGCGCTCCTCCTTGGCCGTGACCCCGCAGGTAACAGCAGACCCCCTCAGCCGGCGACACAGGACCGATTGTGACACGCAGGTTACCTCAGTTTACCTTTCCCAGGCATACCCATTTCACTGACCCACGCGTGAGGAGGAGGAAAAAGACGAGGTAGAGGTCAAGAAAGGGGAGCTAGCGAGAGGGAGGAAAAGGAGGAGAAGGAGGAGGAGGAGGAGGAGAAACCCAACGTGGAGGTGAGGTAGTGTAGGCTGCGGGGTCAACTAAGCTCCGCACCATTATCCCCTATTTTCAAAGGGTAAAAAATAAAGTCCTTGAATTGGATTTTCAAAGCGTTTCCATGACTGTTGAAGGTTTGTAGAAAAGATATATGAAGAGATAGTGATGTTTCATAAAGTAGATTATGATATACTGGCACGGACCTAAAACGAATCTTTACCCCGAAATGTTTAAGAATATGGCCCCTTATGTTCTTAAGAGTATAGAGGTTTTGCAGTGACGTCACGAAATAGCTTCGTCTGCAGACCCACTGGTGGTCCCCTCCCCAGCAGAGTGAGCAGACGCACCACGTGTGCCCCCTCCCTAAGTCACTACCCGCGGGCAACTGGCAGGACCTTCAGCATCATTTGTGTTAAGTGATTACGCGAGATCGCTTGAGAATGCTGCGAAGCTAAGATACATCGAACAAATCAGTGCTTTTGTGGTTCATGAAGTGTGATTCCAGAAGTGGCTCGGCGAGTGTTAATGCCTTCACCTGGCTGTATTTCGTGTAATAATTCTCTCAAATACGGTGGACGGCCAGTAATCAAAGCTTGGTGTGTCAAAACACATAACTTAAATACTATCCTTGCTTTTATTGGCAACCAGTGGAGCTCTATCAGAACAGGAGTAATTCTCTCTCGTGGTGGAATTCCTTTGAGTCATCTCGCTGCTCTATTTAAGACCATCTGTAATTTACTTAATAGAAGCTTTGGCAGGTTAAAGTAGATTGAGTTGCAATAATCCACTCTTGATATGATATTGTTAATCACCAATTTCTTGATAGAATCTTCATCCAGGTATTTCTTGATAAAAGCAATATTTCTAAGGTGATATCCGGCAATCCTAACGACATTATTTATCTGACATTTCAGTGTCAAATTGGAATCCAACAACACTCCCAAGTCACGAACACTTTCAACAATATGAATTTCATTACCACTTATAGTCATGTTACCGTCACCAAAATAACGTAGAGTGTCCTTCTTCCCCACAAGCATGAATTCAGTCTTATCATCGTTTAATTTCAATTGCTTATAATGCATCCAATCCTTGACTGAATTAATAACACTATTGATCTTAGCACTTGTATTTTCAATATCAGTGATGGAAAAGTAGAACTGGGTGTCATCAGCAAATAACTTGAATCCTACACCATGTTGTTGTAGTATCCTGGATAAACTAATCGTGTATATACAAAATAAAATAGGTCCCAGCACACTTCCTTGTGGAACTCCTCTTGTCAGAGCTTCATATGAAGAAAAACAATTTCCAATTTGCACACAATAACTTCTGGTTTGTAAATAACTCTCAAGATACTTTAACGCATTGTCTACCACTCCAATGTTCCTTAAGTCTTTTACAAGCAATTCATGAACAACCGTATCAAATGCTGCACTAAGATCTAGAAGAACCACTATAGCACATTTACCCCCATCCATCATTTCTAGTAAATCATTAACAACAGAACAAAAAGTAGTCTCAGTAGAAAATATTGGCCTATATGCAGACTGACTATCAGGCAAGACATGGACCTTCTCCAAGTGTTCCATCAACTGCTCAATAATTGCATACTCTAATATCTTAGACAAAAAGGCAAATTTGATACTGGTCTATAAGAGCTTACATTTTGATAATCAAGTTTTTCCTTTAAGACTGGTTTTATAACAGCTCGCTTTTCAGAATCCGGAAATTTACATGAAGAAATACTGGTATTGACAATTCTTAACACCATATCCATGAAACTAGGAAAATTATCTGCATCCATGATATCCAATACAGGCAATGGGTCACTGGCACAATATGTTTTCTTAGCTTTCTTGAAAAGTCGAACAAGATCATCCTTCCTAATGATTTGAAAACACTGCAATCTACAATCCACCTCAACATCAGCAACAGGCATAAAGGTGTTTACACAAATTCCGATACAATATTCATAATCTTACTCTTGAAAAACTACAAAAGTTATCCGCTAAATCTTTATCACAGAAACCATCAGAGCTTTCTTCTCAAAGTAGTACCAGTAAGACTATTGAAAAGTTGATTTAATTTGTTCATATCTGATCCTGCCTCAAGAATTTTAGTATGATAATAGTTTCTTTTACTCCTACTTATCAAGTCATTATAGCGATTTCTCACATTTTTATAATCCTCCCAGGCCACAACAGATCCCTCATTTCTCCATTTACATTCCTTGCGTCGTTTCTCTCTTTTCAGAGTCAAAATTTCACCATTAAATCAGGGCGATCTATCCTTGACAGTAATGACCTCTAGGATCGGACACACATTGTTATATTGTGTCTTAATCACCTCATTATAAGTGTCAGTAAGACAATTCACACAATTTGATTTAAATAACAAATCATTGTGAACACACTCTCCAGTCATATCTTTATAAAAAGTCTGACTAATTTCACTGATAAATGTAGCAGCAGAAACCCACCTTATTCCTATAATAAGTTTTCTTAGTTACCTTACATATTGACAATAGTAATTTAAATGTTATGAGCCTGTGAACTGGAAATAGTAAATTCATGTTCAACATCCACCCTACCTATGAGATTGTTTACATCATCACTAATGACTAAGTCTAACACATGGCCAGTTGATGAAGTTATTATGCTCACCTTGTTTGACAACTGATAAGATTCAAGAAGCTCACAGAAAGAAACTGTGTTATGGTTTTTATGAGCATCCATCCATATATTGAAGTTACCAACAATAAAAACTTTAAAAGAAACCATATCAATTGAGTCCAACAATGCACCAAATTCATCAAAGAAGAGATTAACACTTGACCAAGGTGGCCTATATATAACAAGGTATGCTACCCACTGGTTTTGATGCTTAAAACTAACCTCAATATATTCAAAACTTGATACTTTCACTCGTGTCAACACCCTCAGGTGAGAAAAAAATACTCGACAAGAAAATGCCTACACCACCCCCTCGTCTGCCCTCTCTGGGGCTATGAAAGAAAGTGTGAGTAGCAGGTGTCATCTCAGTAATTCTACTTGTGTCATGCTCATTCAACCAAGTCTCAGAAATAGCTAAAATATCAAGTGATTGCTCATTTAACATTTCCCTAATTTGAATACTCTTGTTACCCACAGATTGAATATTAACAAAAGCACAATTTAAATATTCAATAGTAGACCTAGACCATACTTTAAATATTCAATAGTAGACCTAGACCACACTTTAAATATTCAATAGTAGACCTAGACCACACTTTAAATATTCAATAGTAGACCTAGACCACACTTTCAATATTCAATAGCAGACCTAGACCACAATTCAAATATTCAATAGTAGACCTAGACCACAATTCAAATAGTCAATAGTAGACCTGGACCACAATTTAAATATTCAATAGTAGACCTGGACCACAATTTAAATATTCAATAGTAGACCTAGACCACAATTTAAATAGTCAATAGTAGACCTAGACCACACTTTAAATATTGAACAGTAGACCTCACCATCCTTCCGTGCCACGTGTCCGTCGTGGTGGTTTACCTGCCTTTGTAGTATCCACAAGTCAGGGTGATTGTGTACTGCAAGGCGAGGGAAGCATTTGGAAGGTCGAGAGGCGGCGTGTTGCAGAGAGGAACGAGAGAGGACTGAAGGAAGACTCCAAGACTCCAGACCACGAGGTAGACCAGGTGTGGTTTCGGCTTCGCCCATCTCCAGCTAAGTACATATTTTGCTAAGGATGTTTTAAGATAGTTAGCTAGGTAGATGTGTGCCTGGAATTAGCTTATTCCTTATTTTCCAGCGAGTTTCTTTGTTGCTGTAAATAAACTTGAGAGCAGGTTCATTTGGTCTTTGTTTGTCCTATGGGACAAATAATAAAGACAAGAAGGGGCTGTGAGTCTGAGAACTCAATTTTCAGATACTTTATTTTATATTTTTTGCTGCGAATTTTTCGAGATCTCAAGAAGTCCAGACCTTTCAAGAACCCCACCCGCTCTACTGGATTCGCTGGAAATCTATAAAATGACACAGCATCTCTCCCGTGTCGGTTAGAACATCCAACCACAGCATACGTATCCCATGACGAACACAGAGTACTTGTGCTGCAGGTTCTGCAGCCGCCACCAAGGTTTGCTTTGATAACTGACCACCAAGATGGCCGTGCAGGCCCGCGCGACCCCCGCGCCTCCACTAATGACGTCAGCTGCAAAACCTCTATTGCATTCACTAAGTCTTCCCGATCGTTCTTAGGGGCTGAACAAGGAAGCAGAGGCGAGGTGATTTAGTTCGGGTCAAGGTGAGGCTGCAGGTTCTTAAGAGGCTTACGTGATGGTGCAGAAAGTCATGGAAGGAAAGTCTTTCAGGTTTAAGATCTAAAGGTTATTCACATCATCCGGTAACTCAGCAAATACTCGTCTGTGTGTGTGTGTGTGTGTGTGTGTGTGTGTGTGTGTGTGTGTGTGTGTGTGTAGGCGGGTGAATATGTGTGTATGTCTGGGGGGGAAGACGGGGTACGTGTATGTGTGTGTGTGTGTGTGTGTGTGTGTGTGTGTGTCTAAGCCATCTATCTATATTTATCTATCTGCACATTACGTCGATATCTGAATCTTTTTATCTATCTTTCCATCAGCCTATTATTCTATGTATTTCTATCAGTCTATGAGATGGAAGAGGCAGGAATTGGTTGTTTTTTTGTGGGTGTCATCACTAAAAATTATTATCCAAGCTTATGACGATTAAAAAATGTACAAATTACAAATATTAACCTCGCCCTGATCCTCTTGTTTCAATCACATACAGAAGGAGATCTAAGTTATTAAGCAATAGAAACTCCACCAGTAAACGCAAGAAAGTGTAAATACTGACCTCTTCCTGATGCTCCAATTTCTTACATGTACAGAGAAATCTTAGGTCGGCACTGTCAGACCCTTCCACACCTCACATCAACAATTTCCAATGAGTGTTTTTAGGGTTCTTGGTACAGAGGAAGGGCCAAACTACCACCAGGGCTTTAAAGCTACCCAAGGAAATGCCCAAACTCCTAGGAAAACCGTGTCAAATATGTGTGCCTGCGCCGATATGTTTAAGAGTATGGGCCTAAGTTATTAAGCAAGACAGTTCGAGCGAGTGACGGTTCAGTAACTCCTGCTACTCTTCCTATTCCCTCCGCCTCTTCAGCCCACGTGCCGCGCCGCTAAAGCCTCTGAGCCACGGTTGTTACACGCGTAAAACTCAGCGTGATCAAAGCGGACACCTGCTGTTTGATATCTATTCTTTGTTCCTGTCATTACAGGCGAGTCAATACAGCCGCCTGCATCACAGTGAGCACGGCGGGATATTATTCATCAAGGGGCTGAATTCCGCGAACTTTAATGGATTATACACACACACACACACACACACACACACACACACACACACACACACACACACACACACATACACAGTAGCACATCACGCCACACGTTTCATAACTAAGCGAATCCAGTCAAAGCAAACTTAATTAAAATTGTTTCTTTGTGAAGAGTGGAACAGACGCGCCCTCGCCCCGGTGAAAAAACGTGGGCGGAGTGGTTACCCCCGCGACAATTATCCGCGGCAATAACAGTCTGGAGACAAATGATTCCCCTGGACGTGGGGCGGCGGAAGGCAGGGAAGGGAAGGAGGGGAAGGAATAGCTACAGGAAAGGAACACATAGGGATAGGAAGCGGAGAGATAGGACAGTAGGCTGGGATTTGGTTGTACGAGGGGCGGCGTGAAGCAGGGAAGGGAAGGAATAGAGCCAGTTAGGGATAGAAAGGCTAGGGATAGTAAGCGGATACAAGTCAGTAGGATGGACAGGCTGGTGGACCTTAGTTGATGATTCGGCTGCACGAGGAGTGGTGGGGGGGGCAGGAAAATAGGGAAGGCAAGAGCACCAGGACAAGCAAGGGCAGGAAAGTTAGGGGAAGGCAGCGGGGATAGGACAGTAGGCAGGGGGGACCGGCGAGCCTCAGCTGTTAACCCACTCGCTCGCTAACACAAAGGAACACAAAGGAAGAACAAACAACAGCAGACCTGCTGGTCCTTACGAGGTTGTTTGTGACAAGCTACACTAACTATCTAATCAAAGGTGGAAGATGAAGGACAGCAAAGGCGAAGGCTCCTCCCACTCCCATCCCTCCAGCCAAAGCTGGCAGGAAAGGAAAAGAACCATGCAGCATGGAAAAACTCCACGGAATTTATGTAGGAAAGAGGAAAGAACTACCATTACTGCTACCACTAACCGGGCGATAAAAGCGGACAAGGACACCAGTATTCGAATGAACTTAACGTTGTTACGACAATGAGTAATATCTTAGTTGCTGGTTGGATTCAAAACACTTGTCTAATCTATTCTTGAAGGCCGTAACTGTTGTACTATCAACGACATCACAAGGTAGAGAGTTCCAAACATTAACAACTCGATTGAAGAAGAAGTGTTTAGCTTCGTGCGACGAAATCTTTAACACTTATCTTCAAATTGTGATTTCTTCTTGTTCTATTTGATCGATCAATTGTAAAGTAATCTTCCGCATTAATATCACTGAATCCTTTGAACATTTTAAACACTTCTATTAGATCGCCTCGCATTCTTCGTTTTGATAGGCTGAATAAATTTACTTCTTTAAGCCTTTGTTCATATGACAAATTTCTCAACCTAGGAATCATCTTTGTTACTCTTCGTTGGACCCGTTCCAACTTTTCTATGTCTTTTCTGTAGTAGGGAGACCAAAACTGTACACAGTACTCTAGACGGGGTCGAACCAACGAATTATACAGTTTTAATATTACATTTTCCGATTTATTATTAAAGACTCGTCCGATGAAGCCAACCATTTTGTTTGCAGTTTTAACTACCTCTGAACAATGCTGACCGGGCTTTAAATCGCTTTATATAGTGATTCCAAGATCCTTTTCTTTACTTACTGCAGAAAGTTGTTGGCCATTCATTACGTACCGAGCGCGATTGTTATTTTTTCCGATGTGCAACACTTTACATTTCTCAACGTTAAATTTCATTTGCCATTGATTGGCCCAACGTGCAAGTCGATCTAGATCTGATTGTAAAGCTTCTTCGTCGAGTATCGCAGTTACTTTACTAGCAATTTTTGTGTCATCAACAAATTTTGATACTTTGCAAGTGAGCCCATCATCGATATCATTAACATAAATTAAGAAGAGCATGGGGCCAAGCACTGATCCTTGAGGTACGCCGCTTTTGACATCGAGCCAGTTAGATGTAACACCGTTTAGAAGTACTCTATGTCTCCGCTCAGAGAGCCAGTCCGCAAGCCAATTGTGAATTTTACCCGAGATACTGTGCGCCAGTAGTTTGCTGAGCAATCGTTGGTGGGGGACCTTATCAAATGCCTTTTGAAAATCCAGATATATGATATCTACTGATCTGCTTTCATCGAACACCTCAAAAATATAGTGAAAAAAATCAAGTAAGTTAGTCAAACACGAACGTTTACTACGGAAGCTATGTTGCGAATTATTTATTATATTATTTTCTTCGAAGAATTTCACCATATTGTCGCGAATGATAGTCTCCATTAACTTACAAACAATTGATGTCAGGCTAATTGGTCGATAGTTTCCTGGATGAGACTTGTCCCCCTTTTTGAAAATTGGTGTGACATTTGCAAGTTTCCAATCCGACGGAACTTTTCCAGCTGTTAAAGATTTATTTAATATGATTTTGAGCAGTTTACAAATTTGATGTTTGATTTCTTTTAAGACCCTAGGGGTAATTTTGTCTGGACCAGGAGCTTTGCTTACTTTAATCTTTTCAATTGTGCGTAAAATGTCACTTTCTACGATGAGCACGCCACTTAACATATTTTCGGTCCTTCTAACCTCCGACGGTTGAGGTGATAAACAATCTTCGTCGGTAAATACGGATGCGAAAAAGTTATTTAGGATTGTAGCCATTTCATTTTCATCGTTCGTGTGGTTACCATTTTTTCATTAGCAAGCGGTCCGATACCACAAGTGGTGACTTTTATTATTTACATAGCAAAAAATTCTTTAGGATTAGATTTACTTGTTTCCGCTATATATTCTTCAAGATTTTCTTGCTTCGTTTTATTAATTTCTTGGTTTCGCGGCAATTCTGTCCAACTCTAGTTTGTCAGCCTCGCTCTGAGATGATATTACCTACTGTATACGCGTTTTTTAAGAGATAGGCTATTTTGAATTTCGTTATTCCACCACTTGGGTTTCTTCTTAGAAGCTGAACGTCTGTTACGATAGGGTACGCATATGCTTATGACTTTGTTCAATATTGTGGTGAAGGTCCCCCAAGATTTATCAATATCTGTTTCCGCCAAGATTTCAATTCAGTCAGAATTATTTAGAATTGATCGGAGTCTTACGAAATTCGCTCTCTGATAATCAGGCACCTTTTCTTTACTAGGAGTTACTTTACTTTCTTTCATATTGATGCTGAATGTGATTGTTCGGTGATCGCTAGAACTAAAAATTGGACCAACATTTACTTCGTTAACTAGATCAGCTGTCGTTGAAAATATAAGGTCAAGTATATTATTTTCCCGAGTCAGTTCTTGAACGTGCTGATGTAAATCACTTTCTAGTAAATTTGTGTACAGGTCGAGCCCTGTATGACAGTTCAACGGTTCACCCCATCTTTTCACTGGCAAGTTAAAGTCCCCAACAATTACTGCCTCGCAACTGCTACTTGTTTCTAATAATAATTCACTTAATGCGTGGTCGATATCAAGAGTCTGCCTTGGCGGTCTGTAGATAAGTCATTACTATTTACGAGATTTATTTTAATTTCAATGAAGACCGTGTCTACATTGGTTATAATATCTGTTTTCACGGATATTGGATGGAAGAGTTGTGGATATAAAGATAACGCCTCCACCCTGTCTGTTCTCTCTTTCATGACTAAAATGGTATAACCCGGTAATCTATATTCCGCAATGAAATCTCTATTTGAAGTGTCTATCCAAGATTCTGTGACTCCGATGATGTGATAATGATTTGTAGCTGCGAGGACTTCTAAGTCTTCAAATTTGTTACGTAGACTACGAACGTTTACATAGCGCTTTAATGTGATTCGAGTCAGGAGTTTTGCAGGTTGAAGGTGCACCTTACGGTGGAGCTGCTGGTGTTCTCGCCTCCGCGTTTTTGGCTTTCGAAGAGCCACTTGGTCTGAGCAGCCTCCAGAAACAGGCTGCTCCAACAGGGTTTAAGTGAATGCCATCAGGAAGGAACAAGTCTGAATCGTAGTAAAATTGTTCCACAAGTTAGCGAACTGGACGTTTTCTTGTGAGCAAAGGACTGAAGTCTGTTGTTTGTGCTGAAGGCCTTACTGTAAAGTTAGATTCGGCACCGACCCTCGGGAGGATTCCTGAGATTATGATGTTACTGGCATCCGTTTTACGTTTATACTGCTTGATCATGCGGCGGTATTTCTCAAGCAGTTCCTCAGACAGGGTTGTCTTTCCGTCATTCGTCCCCGCGTGAATGACAAAGAGGTGTTTCGGTCGGCATTTCTCGACATCATCGCACGCTGCAGTGATGTCGTCCAGTCTGGTACCTGGATGGCAGTAACGTTTTCTGCGGCCGTTTGATGAACGACCACAGAACTCAACCAGCTGGCCACGCACCATGGAGTTCCCAACTAGGCGAGTCTCGAACTCATCCTCCATGGTGTCTGCCAGCACCTGGAACCTATTGAAGGTAGTGGGGGTCAGTAAATCCTTGGTTGCCTGCTTCGGTTTGGCTCCATTCCTTACAGGTTGGAACCCGACATCCTGTGAAGCAGGAAGAGAAGCGTTAAGTGGGGCAGGCTGGAAGTTGTCCTGTGAGGCAGGCAGGCTGGGAGTTAGCCTGTGAAGCAGGCTGGGGTTAGCCTGTGAGGCTGGACAGCTGGGGTCAGCCTGTGAGGCAGGCTGGCGGTTGTTCTGTGAGGCAGGCCCAGGGGTTGGCCTGTGAGGCAGGCTGAGGGTTAGCCTGTGAGGCAGGCTGGGGGTTAGCCTGTGAGGGGCAGGCTGGGAGTTATCCTGTGAGGCAGGCTGGGAGTCAACCTGTGAGGCAGGTAACACGTCCTCCCGTGAAGCAGGAGGTCGTCTGGAGAGGGCACAGTCTCAGTGGAGGCCTCTCCACCATCGATCCTCGGCTAATGGGTCTTCGGCAATATCGAGCCCTATGAGCCTACCACGACTTTTTTTTTCGCAGCCTATAGCGCCGGTAGGCTTCTTCCCAGTGGGGCCTGATGGTCGGCCCAAGTTCTTCCAGTGGGGCCTGTTGGTCGGCCCAGCCCGTTCTGGCGCAGGCGAGTGTTTATAGTGGCGCCATCTTGCATTGGCTCATGCTGCCCTCCCGGGCTCATCTTTAATCCTAGAATCTAGATTCCGGGTTGATAGGTGGTCTTCTGGACAGCATGTGGGTAGTTTTAAGCCACTCGGCGGCGGCTTAAAAATCCCAGCTTTGGTGGCACCGGGCGGGGATTGAACTCGCGTCCTCCTGAACGCGGGGCGGTTACTCTGTCGATTCAGCCACCGCCTCCCCAAACTGCTGCCCATAACGGTCCCACTGTCACATGCAGAGGAAGAGGACCGTATATAAATAATCGTGTATAAACTACGACTATCTAAAGACTACAACGACTGCATTCCACAACGGTTCAGTGACATGCTGAGGAAGAAGACCGTATGTAAAGTAACCGTGTATAAACTGTAACACTGACTACTAGATCCTGTTAACAAGGAAGGAAGACTCGGGAAAATCTACAACACAGAACTTGAAAATCTATAGAACTGACTCCATCCTGTGTTAACAATAAACTGAAAAAAGAAAATGTTCATGAAGGAAAAAAAAGGAGCACTCTTGTTACTGATTCTTAAAAGACGAATCATCACAATACACTTCATTCCATCACTTTTAAATATTGACACGTTCGTTGTGTGTGTGTGTGTGTGTGTGTGTGTGTGTGTGTGTGTGTGTGTGTGTGTGTGTGTGTGTGTGTGTGTGTGTCCGTGTGTGTGTGTGTGTGTGAGCTTCCATCCGGAAGGAAAGATGATGAACAATTGTCAGATTGTTCGCATTGCACCATCGCCTCTGCCGAACGCCGATGACCGTAATCAACCATATTCCTTTGCCACTACAGATAAATAATACAAAAAACTAAAGAATTATGTTAGCATAAAGAATACGCAGGACGAGTTGGGTCTGGTGTGGGCGCTGCTGTTGCTATTGGCTGCGTTCCTGCGATCACTGCGAGACGACCTGCCGCCGCAGCCACTCTGTTTCCCTGCTTTTTCCGTCCTTCTCGGATGCGCCTGCCGAGGTCTTGATGAGGTCGTTGAAGGCGGACCGGAGGACTGGTCGCTTCCCACCGTCAGCGGTATGAAGTCACCGCTGACTGAGGGTCGGCGAAGGCTGCCGCCTGGCCTCGGCGGAGCGTGCGGCAGCGCCTGCTGTGGTGGCGCGGGTCATAGGTGGTGCTGCTGAGCGTTCACGCAGGCGTCCCACGCCAGCATCTGCCTGCGTGAATGGGTAAATAGTGATGCTGCCGGACGAGTATTCCATCGCCGCGTCTAGACCCCGCGCGCGGTTTCGAGGATGCCGCCACACCGGCAGATGATATGCCTGTACACCACATCGCTGAGGTTGCGCAGGGGCAGGCGACTGCCTCTGCAGTGACAGGCTGGTGTCCAGCCTGTCCGGCTACGTGGCTCCGCAGCGACAACGGGCTAAAGTTGACTCAGTCGCAGGGTTACTCCCCTGTCTGACCAAGCCCTGTCGGGGAGGAGTAGCCTGGTTCTCGACGGAAGGGCTGAGCCAGGCGCCGCTGGTGAGGAGCCCGGGCAGCAAGAGCCACCGGTCAACCTGGTTAGCGGGACAGAAGATTGATGTATAAAACCGGAGGCTGCCTCGTCACAGGCGCTGTAAGGGCTTCAGGCTGAAGGTGGGTATTGCGTAGCCGTAAAGGCGTCGATGGCGGATGCTAGGGGGCTGGTCTGTCGCCGGTGGGGCGGCGGGTTGATTGTACAGACCAGGTCTCGCGTAGCATCAACAGACGCAATGTAGGCAGGCAGCGCTTTTCACGTCAGCTGCAACCGTCTGAGGCCCAATCCTCCAAGCCGAAGTGGGAGAGAAGGCTTGGGTCCAGGCTGTCGTTTCGGTGGGAAAGCCACGTTGCAGCTACATGTGATGTGTGCATCCCATAAAGCGCTGGGATCTATGACCCTAAGGTCATCCCCTGCCAGGATATACCAAAAGCCGCACGCATGAGGTGGGTGGCCAGCAAGCACAGTAGCTATTACCTGGTCAGGAAGAAAGCCATATGGCTGCTGATAAGGCTAGTTCTATGAATGAGTGGTCTCAGTCAGGCGTTTGATGTCTGTCCATGCCAGCGGAGTCTGGGTGAATGGGGGCTCCAAGAAGAGAGAGGCTGTTGATAGGTGTGGATCGGGCTCTGCTTAAAAAGCGTCGAAGGTGCGGTGGAGAGCCTCCAGCGTTGTCGTTGCTGGTACTTGGTGCAACGTCGCCGATAATGCCAGTACCAGCGTTGTCTCCCCTGGGGTCCAAGTGTGAGTGACCTCACACTTCAGTGGGGCTGGACCTCCAACCCAATGGCGCGTGGAATGCCGGAATTATACGTTGCAAATCGGCCGCGACTGTGGCAACAGGTCCAGCGCGAGCGTGCCATCGTCCAGGATAATACCAGACGTTTAGTGGAGAGCCAAGAGATTGTATGATGGGGTCCACTGCCAGGGCGAATAGTGGCGGTCCCAAGGTCACCTGCTGCACCCCGCGACAGTGATGGGATGCAGGCATGTTCCAAAATGGAGGGGTGACGGCTGGGAATAGTTGAGTCACCAATGGCGCTGCCATGGAAAGCGTTCGAACACTTCACGCAGCACTGCAGACCCGTGTATCGTGTTGAAGGCGTTGGCGATGTCCAGCTTGATGATGATTTGCGTCGGTTTGTTGAGCGTGTGTCGGCGAACTCATTTCACCGGCGTGAACGGCCGCCTTTCGCAGCCCAGGCGCGTTCCTACCCTAGCTGGGCAGGACACAGCTCAGGTGAGAGGGCAGAGGATGCCACGTTTGAGAGAGTTTGCTGAAAGCTGTGTGTGTGTGTGTGTGTGTGTGTGTGTGGCGCATGTGTGTGTGTGTGTGTGTGTGTGTGTGTGTGTGTGTGTGTAAAAGGTGTGTGTGTGCAAAAGGAGAGAGAGAGAGAGAGAGAGAGAGAGAGAGAGAAAGTCCACCAATTAAACAAAGACTGCTCGTATTGCGTCATTTTCACTGCACGAACCAAAACACATAAAAGGTGCGAGTCATTTACGTCTGCATCAAAAACACGTCAACAAATAACAACGTTTGAAATGCATTGCGCGTCACTCACATCCTATTACTGCAACGTCAAATTTACCTGATATGTTCGGACGGAAATATAAACACGACTATAAACACGGATCCAAGGTCTTCTATATATGCTACTGGACTCCTACAGGCACTTGTTGACGGTCTGTTCTTAGCGCCGTGACCCTGAGTGCGCGTCTCTGATTCAAGCCGTATTCTTAACGTGTCGGCATCTGACTTCGCCTGTTTCAAAATTCCTCTCGGAGAAGTTGCTGGGTTATGCATGGACTGTTTTGTGGGAGAAGATAAATGTTTTCCACTGGAGTTCTTAGCATGAGGGAAAAGCAACAACAGTGTAGCAAAAGTGGCAATCTATCGATTCTCAAATCTGAAACCCACGTCGCTCCGCCTCTCTGTAACGAAGACCTTGTGTATACAGAGACTTAGGAAAGGAAAGAATGCGCCTCACTGCCTTTATTTATATATGTTTTCCTTGCATCAAAGGAAGGTCAAATTGAACGTAGGGAAAACTTCGCAAGCAATTCAGACTCTTTCGTCTTTTGAAACTTTTATGAATTGAAAACAGCGCCGCGGGGCAGAGAACGAGATACCCAGATCATGACAGTCTGCTTACCTAAAGGGATTCTGAGTCTCTCCAGCTACGGCCGTGTTCTCAAACCTTTCAGGGCCTACACACCCACACTTGATAAGGCTTTGGTAGAGTCTGTGTTGGTATTTCCATGGTTAATTTTATGAGCTTAGTGATAGTTTGACAAGGCCTCTGCGCCATGAGTGTGAAAATGACACATTATCAAACCTTTCAGGGCACACCCACACTTGATAAAGCTTTGATATAGGTTGTGTTAGTATTTCCATGTTTAGTTTTACGATCCTAATGACAGTTTGACCATGAACGTGGAAAAGACACACTCTAAAACCTTTCTTGGCTTACACATCCACATTTGATAAGGCTTTGATTGAGACAGTGTTAGTATTTCCATGGGTAGTTCAGCGAGCCTAATGATGGATGGACAAGGCTTCTGCACGATGAATAAGAAACACATACATGAGAACCCGACTAATCTCCTTTGTGGCCTTGAGAATTAGACGCTGTGAGAGCCGAAAGCGTCTGAGAATTCAGACCCAAATGTCTTCTTATAGACGACAGCAGAGGCGCTAACAGACAGAAGGCCACAGCTAGCAACACAAGGCAGAACAGGTCGAAAAATAAAGGCTAATGAGCTCGTACTAATAAATTAATCCAGAATTGTTTTTGGGGGAAACTTTGAATAATGGAAACCCGATGAAAAAATACCTATAATTTTTTTTAACGAGTTAAAGTAGTATAAATAAATATTGTTTATCAGGCGCTTTGATGAATATAATTATACTAATGATGCTGGAAAATTCTACCCTGCCCCCCAACACACATACACAGATACTAACAAACCAACAAACATACACACTCTTATATCTATCTGTCTATATCTATTTATTTATTATCTATCTCTATATCTATCTGTATCTTATGTCTATCTATCTATCTATCTATTTATATATTTCACGCTATCTCTGTCTACTTATCTATCAAAAGTGGAATTGGACCTTTAACAAACAGCGACGGTGCACTAGTGACTGACAGCCAACACGTTGCAAACCTATTAAACAA
This sequence comes from Eriocheir sinensis, assembly GCF_024679095.1. Classification (NCBI taxonomy): domain Eukaryota; kingdom Metazoa; phylum Arthropoda; class Malacostraca; order Decapoda; family Varunidae; genus Eriocheir; species Eriocheir sinensis. The sequence continues at coordinate 134,911 of NW_026111964.1, forward strand.
TTACTTTTCCTCGGTGTTTAATAATAACAGTCCTCCCGCCACCACCACCAACACCAGTACTAATGTAAATCCCGAGCATGCATTGTCTAACTTTGAAATAAAACCCGATGAAGTCCTTACAGCTCTCAAATCACTTAAAACAAATAAAGTCCCGGACCTGACAAAGTATATCCAACTCTGCTAAAGAAACAAAGAGCGAAATACTCTCCTCCCTCACAACCGTATTCAATATGTCCTTGCGACAAGGCATCGTCCCTTCAGATTGGAAAAAGGCTAACGTGACACCGATTTTTAAGAAAGGAGACAAAAAAGTACCAGGTAATTACAGGCCCATTAGTCTAACTTCGGTTGTAGGTAAGCTACTTGAGGGCATAATTAGAGACAAAATTGTGAGTTACCTTGAAAGCCACTCATTGATTGGGGACTCACAACATGGCTTCCGAAACAAAAGATCCTGCCTATCAAACCTATTAACCTTTTATAACGACCTCTTCACTGTTTATGACGTAACCAAATCAGTGGACGTAGTCTATCTTGATTTCCAGAAAGCGTTTGATAAAGTCCCGCATCATAAATTACTTTACAAATTAAAGCAAATAGGTATTGACGGTCAAGTAAACCAATGGATCGCGAATTGGTTGAGCAACAGACAACAAAGAGTAGTGATTGACGGATTTAGAGTGGGCGCCTGTCACTAGTGGCGTCCCTCAAGGCTCGGTTCTTGGCCCAGTGCTCTTCATTATTTACATCAACGACGTGGATGTTGGACTCAATAACCGCATTAGTAAATTTGCAGACGACACAAAGATTGGTAACTCGGTTCTGACTGACGAAGACAGGCAAAGCCTCCAAGAGGATTTGCACAAAATTTCAGCTTGGTCGGATAGATGGGAGATGCCCTTTAACGTAGACAAGTGCCAGGTCCTTCAAGTTGGAACGAGGAATAAGAAGTTCGAATACGAAATGCGCGGCGTTAAACTCAAAAGCGTTCAATGCGTCAAGGACTTGGTGGTCAAAATCGCGTCAAACCTCAAATTCTCACAGCAATGCATCGATGCAGCAAATAAAGCGAACAGAATGTTGGGATTCATTAAAAGAAACTTTGTATTCAAGAATAAAGATGTAATACTCCCGCTCTACAACAGTTTAATCAGACCCCACTTGGAATATGCGGTACAGTTTTGGTCTCCCCACCATGCAAAGGATATTGCTAAATTAGAAGGTGTTCAGCGTCGGGCAACGAAAATGATCCCTTCCTTGCGCAACAAATCCTACGAAGAAAGGCCTTCTACCCTTAATAGGTTCTCTCTTGAGAAACGTCGCCTCCGAGGAAAACTGATCGAATGTTTTAAAATACTTAATGGTTTCACGAATGTAGACAGATCAACATTGTTTATGATCGATGACACTTTGCGCACGAGGAACAATGGCGTAAAACTCAGATGTAGACAAGTAAATTCAGACTGCACCAAATTTTTCTTCACCAACGTTGTAGTGCGAGAATGGAATAAGCTTCCACCATCAGTGGTCCAGTGTAACACGATTGACTCCTTCAAAAATAAGCTCGACCGTCACTTCCTTCAACTTAATATCAACTAGAGTAGAAAGGCAACGTTTTGGAGTCTTCTGATTAATGTAAAATCACTTAGGTTTAAGGACAGACCACTAAGTCTGGACCATGGGGTCTGTGTGGTCTGATTTTCTATGTAAATCTATGTAAATCTATGTAAATCTATATATAATTACTTAACCTGTATATCTGTCTATATTACCTATTAAACCAGCTTTGTATCTATCCATCGATCTATCTATCTAACCTTACCATAACCTAACCATTCCCAGAAGAAGCCAGGAGCAGCCCCGCACACAACACATGCCACGACACACTCACGTTCCGCCCTGTAGTAACCCGACACACACACGGCATGCCCAAGGACTGCACCAGGTTACCCGAGGCTGCGCAACGTACCTGTGGAAAGAAATGAAGATAAATTACTTTGTTTTACCTATGAATGAGATGCCTGCAGAAGGAGAGAGGGAGAGAGAGGGAGGGAGGGGAGGGGGAAAGAAAGGGAAGGGAGAGAGAGAGAGAGAGAGAGAGAGAGAGAGAGAGAGAGAGAGAGAGAGAGAGAGAGAGAGAGAGAGAGAGAGAGAGAGAGAGTGGAGGGGGGAGTGAGTGTGTGTGTGTGTGTGTCTGTGTGTGTGTGTGTGTGTGTGTGTGTGTGTGTGTGTGTGTGACTGTATCTACCCCAACCACCCAGACACACACACACACACACACACACACACACACATACAATAAATACATATCTACCTCTACCATCATCATCAGTACAATAAAACCACAACAAAATACACATCACCACCACCTTCATCACCACCACCTCCTCGCGGCCACTTGAGCGGCTGCGAGCACAAGCACAACACACAGCGCCGCGCCTCGACAAACACACACGACTTACACGCAAGAAAGGACGGCAAACACGGGGAGAAAAAGCCTTGTGTGTGTGTGTGTGTGTGTGTGTGTGTGTGTGTGTGTGTGTGTGTTATGATGACGCAGGACGGGGAGCCATAAACGTAAGCTAGGAGATGAGAAGTGAGGTGATAAAAGAAAATATAAAGAAAAGAAACAAAAAAAAGAAAAAGAAAACGAAGGAAAAATACAAATGGAAAAAGAAAAAGAAGTACAAGAACCACAACAAAAACAAGAACAACAAGAACAAGAAAAAGGAAGAGAAAGAAGACAAACAAGGAAAAGAAGAAAGCAAACTACCACCACCATCGTAACCACCACCACCACCACCACCACCACGTTCCCTTCCTTTACATAAATCATATCTAAAGAGGCCAAAAAAGACAGTTTCCTCACGCTCATGGTGCAGAAACTTAGTCAAACTACCACCAGGGTCATAAAACTACCCCTGGAAATGCCCACAAATCCCACGAAAGCCTTGTTAAGTGTATGTCCTTGGGCGACGAAAGGTTTAAGAACATGACCCAGAGAGCGTTGGTGGCAGCGAGGGGGCGTGGAAGGCGGGGACCGAGGCATCACCAGGGACGTCCTCGAGTGTGTTAGGGAAGTGTACCCGAGAAGCAAGTTTGAACACACGAGAAAACTTCTTTCACACGGGAAAAAAGTTATATATGTTAGCAGCACGAGCGAGTGACTGCCAGGAAGGAAATTACTGGTGGAAATAATAAAGTATCGAAAAAAATGTGATTAATGCAAAAAGGGCACAGGAACAGAACAAGATTACAGAAAAAGTTATAAATGTCCACGGCACGAGCGAGTGACTGCCAGGAAGGATACTGTTAGTGGAAAATAATATTTAGTGTCGAAGAAAATGGGGTTATTACGAAAAGGAACCCGATAAGAGAAAAAACAAACAAATATATTACAAATGTCTACAGAACGACCTACGACGAGAGGCATATTCTGTTAACAGTTAAAGTGCAAGAAAACGAAAAGAGAAAGGAAAAAAACGTGATTAATAGCCCAGAAACAGAACAAAAAAACACGGCAGTAAATCACAAATGTCTATAGAACTGCCGACGACAGTAGGCAAATTCTACTGACTGTTAAACGGAAAGAAAACAAGAAGGGAAATAAAAAAAAAATCGTGATTAATAGCCCAGAAACAGAACAAAAACAAAACAAAAAAAAATCACAAATGTCTATGGAACTACCGACGACATGAGGCAAATTCTACTAACTGTTAAACGGAAAGAAAACGGAAAGCGGACAGTGTTAATCACGGACCGGGTACAATTGACACCCCACTCTTAGTACGATCAAAAGGCAGCCAAATAGCACACTAGGGAGGGTAATGTTTAATCAGAAAATATGTCACAGTACGAAAAGTCTAGTGGACAGAGGTGGACGGGAAATAGGACAGACTCAACATGTAGTGCAGAGGGAAGCAAGTAATATGTAGCTGGTGTGGGCCATAGCGGGACACACACACACACACACACACACACACAGCGGCAGCCTCAGGTCGGTATTGCCAGACGCTTCCACCTCTCACATCAACGATTTCCAAAGGCCAAAAAGGAAATCAGTCGGGTTCTAAATTTCTAATGAGTGTTTTTTTTAGGGTCATGGTACAGAAGAAGGGTCAAACTACACCAGGGTCATAAAACTACATTTCGAAATGCCCACAGCTCCTACGAAAGCCTTGTCAAATGACTGTTTCTTTAGGTTCATGGTGCAGAAGGGTCAGACTACCACCAGGATGATAAAACTATACCCGTGGAAATGCCCACAACTCCTACGAAAACCTTGTCAAATGTGTGTTTCTTTAGGTTTATGGTGCAGAAGAAGGGTCAAACTACCACCAGGGTCATATAACCACCCTTGGACATGTCCCAAACACCTACGAAAACCTGTCAAATGTGTTTTCTTTAGGTTTATGGTGCAGAAGTGGCCAGGTCAACAGCCACACAGGTGGGTGGTGAGGTAGAGGTAGTTGTAGATAGTCGGATGTGACGCACTATTCCAGTGAAACGACAGTTGATATATGGCGCACACTCGGCGAATAAATTAAACATCTTCAATGTAAATGCCCGTAGCATTATTCAGAAGCGTAGCCACTTGATAAGACATGCAATTACTGAAGAACCCGACTTCATTTTGATCACAGAAACATGGCTAAATACGCGTGACAAGCACCAGTTAAGAGAAGTAGCTATCAATGGTTACAACGCGTTTGCTAAGTGTCGTCTACACACAAAAAAAGGTGGAGGTGTAATAATATATGCTAAAAGTAATTTAGAAGTCATTCAGCTTAACACAACCGAAACAGAGGCTTATGATTCATTGTATGTACAAGCGACGATCAATAATGAAAAGTATGTTCTTGGCGTAATTTACCGACCTCCTAAATCAAATGAAGACATTGATGGAAATCTCTACGCAGAGATAAATAAAATTATCAGAAACAGAAATGCAATAATATGCGGCGACTTCAATTACCCCTCTGTTAACTGGTCTGCACTCTCTGCCGACAGGGAAGTTAGATTAATAAATTTTGCGCAAGATACATTTCTTTATCAAACAGTTACCGCGCCGACGCGAGGAAATAACACTCTGGATTTAGTCTTCACGACCGACAGCCACCTCATAACCGCCTGTGAGGTCGGCGAGCAATTTGTAAGCAGTGACCACAACATAATCAGATGCGTTCTAAATATTGAAACAAAAGCACGAGAAAACTCACTCCTAATGCTTAACTATAGTAAAACAAAGTTTACGGACCTAAGAAAAGAATTGGTTTCAGTAAATTGGAATCATTTGCTAAATAACGTCAGCGTTCAAGAAAGGTATAATCGTTTTACTGCACAAGTCACAGCGAGCGTAAATAAATTCGTCCCACTCAAGCCACGAAGGACAGAGAATCAAAAGCCGTTATGGATGACTAATTACCTGCAGAAAATCATCCTCGAAAAAAGAAAACTGTGTAAGAAATATAAAGTGTCACACACTTCACAGGATTATACTAATTATATCAATATCAAGAGAGAGTGCGAAAGGAAAATCAGAAAACAGAAACGCTAGTATAAGATGAAAATATCACTTGATGCGAAGAAAAATCCCAGATTATTTTTCAGTTACATAAGAAGGAAAAAAACTGTAAAAAAATATATCGGCCCACTATTAGTAAATGGCGACACGATTAATTATGACAAAGGCATGGCATCGGTCCTAAATTCAACCTTTAGTAGCGTATTCACAAAAGAGAACGTGACATCGACCCCAGCCCCAAGGACTATTTTTCAAGGTCCTGAAGAACATACGCTTGCGTTGACCGAAATTGATATCAGTGAAGTGCGTGCGTACCTGCAAAAAATAGATTTAAATAAATCTCCGGGCCCCGACAATTTATCTCCTCGCATGTTAAGAGAATGTAGTCAAAAACTAGAATTACCCAAAACGTTAATGTTCAACAAATCATTAGCACAGGCTAGTCTGCCTCTAGAGTGGAAAGAGGCCAATGTTACCCCCACATTTAAAAAAGGAGATAAAAAACAAGCCAGTAATTATCGTCCTATCAGCCTTACGTCCGTCCTAATTGGATTATTCGAAAAACTAATCAGGGATAAAATGATCACTTTCCTAGAAACAAATGATTTGATAACTGATAATCAGCATAGATTTCGTAGTAATCGATCTTGCCTTACCAACTTATTGACTTTTTTCAACGACGTTTACTCAAGTTGGGACGCCCGAGCCCCATATGACGTAATTTACCTGGACTTTCAGAAGGCGTTTGATAAAGTTCCCCATGTTAGGCTTATTTAAAAAATGTGTTCCCCCCCTATTAGTGACCATCTGTGTGCGTGGATTCATGACTGGCTCACCGACAGAGAACAGCGTGTAGTTCTTAATGGTGAAGCATCCGACTGGCAACCCGTAACCAGTAGCGTGCCCCAAGGTTCGGTCTTGGGGCCAACACTATTCATAGTTTACGTGAACGATTTAGAGACTGATATCCTGTCAAAAGTAGCCAAATTCGCCGACGACACCAAATTAGGAGGTACGGTAACAAACAGTAAAAATTGCGAGATCATTCAATCAGACTTAATAAGACTTTCCGATTGGAGCGAAAAATGGCAAATGTGTTTCAACGTAGATAAATGTAAAGTAATCCTAACTTTAAATATCAGCTTCAAGGACATGAGCTCAGCGAAGTAAAACAAGAAAAAGATCTTGGTGTCATTATCAGTAACACTATTAAAATGAGTGATCAATGTTCTGCGGCTAGTAAAAAAAGCCAATATGAAGCTAGGATTAATTTCAAGAAACTTTGATTATAAATCACCCGAACTTATGAAGAGATTATATTTAGCATTTGGAAGACCACACCTAGAATACGCCGTTCAGTTCTGGTCACCGAACTATATCAAAGATCAAGTTTGCTAGAAAGGATACAGCGACGAGCAACCAAACAAATTCCAGCGCTCCGTAACTTGAAGTATGACGAGCGTTTAAAGCGTTTAGATATGTTTTCTTTAAAGAAGCGAAGAGTAGGAGGGGACTTAATTGAAGTGTTCAAAATCCTTAATAGATTCGAAAACATTAACCCAGATAGTCTATTTCAGAGAGACACCAACACAATAACACGCAGCAACGGTATGAAGTTAAAGGGAAACCGATGTAACACATTGGCGCGCAGAAGTTATTTCAATAATAGAGTCGTCGATCACTGGAATAGACTCCCACCGCCAGTAGCTAGTGCACAGAGTATTAATAGCTTCAAGTCTTCATTGGATAAGTATTTCAGGGATATAAGATTTTACTGACCCTTTTTCATATGTTTCAGGCAGTGAGGTGTGGGAACAGTAAAGTTAACAGGATACTGGAGCGTACCCCTGTACCGAAGGTAAACGAAGATCAAGCCTCTACCGGTAACCCCTGAAACTACATCTCACCCCATCGTGAGCAGTCCATCTTAAACAGACACCCTCCTCATAGACCGACAGGTCTTCTGGTGTCTGTTCTTCCTATGCATTCCTGTGTATTCCACCTCCTCCTCCTTCTCTTTCTACCTACCCTTTTCCCGCTCCTCATTTTTTAACTCGAGATCACAGGCTTCCTCATATTTGACAGCCTTCATAAGCACGCCGCCTGCCCTAAAAACTGTGAGCGCGCGTGTACACGAACTGGAGGGAAAGAAATGAAGGAAGGAAAGAAAAGGGAGGAAACCAGGGGAAAAGTGAGGAAAACAGCCGTGAGTGAAAGAAGAGGAGAAAGAGAAAGAGGAGTAGGAGGAGGAGGAGGAAGAGGAGGAAACATGAAATGCAGGCAACAGAAAGCCTATTGGCTCATTACGAGGTCGCCCACTTGGGTGATTTAATCAGCTCGACAGCCACTTGGGGCTTGAAGAGCAAATGAAAGCAACTCGATATTGAGGAGCAGATGAAAGCACCTCGATATTGAGGAGCAGATGAAAGCACCTCGATATTCAGTTTACTCCCGACGCAGCGAAATGACGGTGGATTCTATATTTGAAGGAGTTGATTTTTTTTTTTTTTTTTTTACGTTGTTGCCTATTGCGCCGGTAGGCATCTTCCCGGTGGGGCCTGATGGTCGGCCCAAGGCTTCTTCCAGGTGGGGCCTGATGGTCGGCCCAGCCCGTTCTGGCGCAGGCGAGTGTTTATAGTGGCGCCATCTTGCATTGGCTCATGCTGCCCCCCGGAACTCGTTCTTGATTCGCTTGGACGGCTTCCTCTAGAGTCCGGGTTGATGGGTGGTCTTCAGGACAGCATGTGGGTAGTTTTAAGCCACTCGGCGGTGACTGAAAAATCCGAGTGGTAGCGTGAGGATTCGAGCCCGCGTCGTCCATCACGCGGCGAATGTGGGTCCAGTCCGTTACCAGTTCGGCCACCGCCTACCCTGATGGTATTCGCATTTACTACTTCTGAAGGAAGATTGTTCCAGTGGCGGATGACTCGGTTTGAAAAGAAACTCCTTCCAATGTCTGTGTTACATCGACTCGACTGAATGGGTAAACCGTTATTTCTAGTTCTTGAGTTGGTTTGCAGTTGAAAGAAATTGGAGTAATCGACGTTATTGAACTTTTTCAGGTACTTGAAGACTTGAATCATATCTCCTCGTAGACGTCTTTTCTCCAAAGTAAAGAGATTGAGTCGCTTGAGTCGTTCCTCGTACGGTTGGGCCCTTAAGGTTGGAATCATCTTCGTGGCGCGTCGTTGAATCCTTTCCAGTAAAACAATGTCTTTTCTGTAATTAGGAGACCAGAACTGTACTGCATACTCGAGGCGCGGTCTTACCATGGAGTTATACAAGGACAGCATCACGTCTGGCGTTTTACACTCGAAGTTCCTCGCTAAAAACCCGAGCATAGTGTTGGCTTTGTTATATGCTTTTTTACAGTGATTCGCGTGTTTCAGGTCACTGCTGATAGTGACTCCAAGATCATTTTCCTCCTGCATCGCCTGCAGAGGTTTCACATTCATGATGTATGTGTGGTTATTATTTCTGGACCCAATGTGGATGACTACATATGTCGACATTGAAGGACATTTGCCATTTTTCCGACCATTCGATAATGTGATTGAGGTCTTTCTGAATGATTTCGCAGTCGGTCTTTGTGAGGGCCTTTCCACCCACCTTGGTGTCATAAGCAAATATGGATATTGTGGATTTCAGTCCTGATTCTAGGTCATTGATATATATCATGAAGAGAATGGGTCCCAGCACTGACCCTTGAGTCACTCCACTAGTGACTGGAAGCCAATCGGAAGGCTGTCCGTTGAGTAGTACTCGTTGTTTTCTGCTGGTGAGCCAATCTCTTATCCACGCGATCAGATTGGCTCCAATGTCCGCCGAGTGCAGTTTCTTAAGGAGTCACTCGTGCGGTACCTTGTCGAAGGCTTTCTGAAAGTCCAGGCATATAACATCACTGGGGATGTGGGTATCCCAGTTCTTATATATACCTTGGAAGAAGTCTAATAAATTTGTTAGGCAGGAGCGCTTGTTTCTGAAACCATGCTGGGTGTCGGAGATTATATTATTGTCTTCTAGAAACTTAACAAGTTTGTCTCTAAAAATCTTTTCGAGTATTTTTCGTGCCACTGACGTCAAACTTATGGGCCTGTAGTTTAATGCAACGCTTTTGTCTCCTTTTTTGAAAATCGGTGTTACGTTTGCCATCTTCCAGTCTTCCGGGACCTTGTTCAATTGAACTGACCGGTTGAATAATTATGTTAGTGTGTGGTTGAAGTATTTGTTGTTTAAGCTCTTTTCATAACCGCGGGGAAAAACTATCGGGTCCCGTTGACTTGTTCGTGTCCAGTTTGTCCAAGTACTTTTTCACTTCTTGGTCGCATATTGCGTCAATTTCCAGCGGCGTGATCCCCCTCGGCGGGTTAGTGCCCTCGGGAATGGTTTCGATGTCCTCGACTGTGAATACGGATGCGAAGTTACTGTTGAGGATTCTGGCCATCTGTTTACTGTTCAGAGTTACAGATCCAGTCTCGTCTGTCAGGGAACCAATATTGGATTTTACTTTCTTTTTCAATTTGATGTATGTGAAGTCTTGATGTCGCGCGCTATTTGTTATTCACAGTTGCGTTTACTACTCCGAATAAGGGTGCGACGAGCTCTGAGGGTGGTGTGGTACTGTGTACGGGCTTCGGCCGTGTCATTCTCTTTCATTAGATTATAATTCCTTTTTTTTAAGGTTTACTACCCTTTTTATTTCTCTGGTCATCCACGGTGGATCTACGGCACCATTTACTCGCCTGGATTTCGTAGGCACTGTAGCCTTTTCTACCCCCAAAAGCTTATCTTTGAAGTCGTTCCACACGTTGTTAAGTTGGTTCAAGGTCACAGGGGGAAGCAGCTCACGGGCTAGGTTGAAATTTGCTTTTTTGTAGTCTGGTATCACTGACGGATTGTCTACGAGTTTGTGACTTATGTTGACATTAAAACGGATTAAGTGGTGATCGCAACCAGTAATTTTCTCACCAACTTCACAGTCGCGAGTGAGGTCGGGGTTACTTACTAGTACCAGATCCAGCAGATTGTTTTCTCTTGTCGGTTGAGTTACGACTTGAGTGAGGAACGAATCCTCCACCATTTCTATAAGCCAGTTACCCTCTTGATCTCCAGTAAATTCTCCCCAGTCAATGTTAGGGCAATTAAAGGCCCCAGTTATCATTGCTTCTTTGATTTGTGTTAGAGAGTGAAGCTCTTCGTACAGGGCAGTGTCGTCTGCTGCCTGTTGTTTTGGAGGCCTGTATACGGTCGCAAGTGTTAGTTTCTTATTATTCGCGGTTATTTCCACATAGACGGAATCGTAATTCTCTGCATCCTGTTTGTCTATTTTTATGGCTGGGAGCGTACTTTTTACGTAGCAAATTACTCCTCCTTTCTTGTGGTTTCGATTTTTGTGGAAGCTTTCGTACCCGGGGAATGACAGTTCGGATACTAGATGTGCAGAGTTGGCCAAAGTCTCTGTGATGGCTACCTCATCTGGTTTCTCTGTTGCAATATACGCCCTAATTTCGTAATTTTTGGGTATTCTTCCATCCCGTCCGCTGGTAATCATGTGAGCTGAGGTGATGTGTCTTGTAGTAACCGAGGGAAAGACTTACTACTACACCACTTACTACTGAACTTTGATGCTATACTTGAGAGGTTACTACTCTACTATACTATGCAAGAGTTAACCAGCATCTTCATTCTTTCATCCCGTCCGCTGGTAAAACGGTGAGCTTAGGCTGTGTGTGTCTTGTAGGAGCTGAGGGATAGGTTTACCACTACAACATTTACGACTATATGCTACTCCCCTACCAGTATTTCCCTAGCCCACGCGCCGACTACTAAAAAGAAAAAGCCACTCCATAAAGAAAAAGTATAAGTGTAGCTTCCACATATTGAAAAAAATGAAGGTATACATAACATTCTAACCTCACAGGTCAGTATAATATTTTCTGGCGGCGTGGAAAAAAAAAGGTAAAAAATGTCGCCCGTTAATAAAGAAAAACAGAAAATTCTGCTGTGGGAAAAATATTAACGTTAGGAACACACACACACACACACACACACACACACACACACACACACACACATACACAAGCGAGGTAGATGACGTCATTTACAAACAAGAGCTTTCCGCGTTGGTCCAATGGCGCGGCTGATTCTTGAGGAGGCGGCTTCCGGAGACACGAGGACAAGGGAGAACGAGACGGAGAAGACGGAGGAGGGAGCTGGAGGAAAGGAGGAAGAGAGAAGAGAGGGGAGGGAAAGGAAGGAGGGAGAGGAGGGACGGAGAGAAGTTATAGTGACGGAAGGGTTGACGAATGAAGGGAAAGAAAGAGGCAGGTGGTAACGAGAGGGTGGAGGAAGGGAAGGAGGGAGAGAAGCAGGGAGGGAGGATAGGAAAAAAAGGAGAAAGAGAAGGGAAGGAAAGAAGCAAGTGGTAAAGGAAGGGTTGGAGAGAGGGAGGAAGAGAGGGAGAGGAAACCACAGGAGAGAGTGACGTAAGAGCTAACAGACGGAGGGAAGGGGGAGGAGGGAGGCAGAGGAGGGAAAGAGAGAACTAGATGGGCACGGGAGGGCTGGAGAGACGAAGGAAGGAGAGACAGAGAGGGAAGGACAGGAGTTAGTGACGTAAGGAGTAACAAACGGAGGGAAGGAAAGGAAGGAAGGAGAGAAGGAAGGAAAGAAGCAGGTGGTGACGGAGGGCTGGAGGAAGAGAGGTAGGGAGAGAAGGGCGGAGAAAAGAAGGGCTAACAGACGGAGGAAGGGAGAGGAGGGACGAAGAGGGAGAGAAGGAGGAGGAAGAAGAGACAGAAGCAGGCGGTGACGGGAGAGGTGGAGGAAGGGAAGAAGGAAGGAAAGGACAGACGGAGTTAGTGACGTAAGAGCTAACAGACGGGGGAAGGACAGAAGGACGAAGAGGAAGAGAAGGAGAGGGAAGAAGAGACAGAAGCAGGAGATGGCGGGAGGAACGCTCTAAGCTTTTCCTCCATTCACCGCGGCTCGTCCCTCACGCCGCTAAGCGCCTCTCCGCGTCTGTATCTGCCATTGGTCAGTATTCTTAGACGCTTTCGCCTCGCACATCAATAATTTCCAAAGGCTGAAGAGGAGATCAGTCGAGGTCTAATGAGTGTTTTGTTACATTCATGGCACAGAGGAATGATCACACTACCACTAGGGTCATAAATTACCCCTGGAAATGCCCACAACTCCTAGGAAAGTCTTGCCAAATGGATGCTCCTGGGCGCCAGAAGGTTTGAAAATACGGGCCATTGTGTTTTCCGCGCCGCCGTTCAGCGTACAACTTCTCATTCGTGTAAGGAAGCCGTCCCCGCCGAGGTGCAGCGGAGAGCGATTCGTTTCGGAGTCTTTGGTTTTATTTTCCAGCGCGTCAGTGAGTCCCCGCAGTTACTGTCGCGGCCTGAAGAGCGGACGGAGTTACAGATATAAATTAGGAGACGTCTTTCAGCAGCGGCGAGGCACGGCGAGGCACAGCGAGGCACGGCGAGGCATAGCGAGGCACGGCGAGGAAGGCTGGATCGGTATTCCCAAACGCTGCCGACTCCCACAACTATTTCCAAAGGCCAGAAAGGAGATCAGTCGGGTTTTTAGGAGTGCTTTTTCACCATAGTGGCACGGAACAATGGTCAGACTACTACCAGGGTCATAAAACTATCTCTGCAAATGCTCAAGACTCCTACTAAAGCCTTGTTAAATGTGCGTACTTGGGCGCTGAAATGTTTAAGAAAATGGGTCGGTGGCTGGGACGAGAGGCGTTTCAAAGCCACGCGTCTCAGGCTGTCACTCCTGACACCACCGTTGCCTGATTATCGTACTCAGAACATCGTATTTACCAGTTTCTGACCCATGACTATTGCAAAAAAACACCAACAACTAACCATTTCAATGATAACTACAAATGAATCTAGTTATTGGGGTGGAGGAGACAGTTTTTGGCTCGGAAATCAGCAAATATAAAAGCCTGAGTACGATAATCTTGCAACGTTGCGGCCGACACGTAGCAGGGAGCTTTTTGTGTGGATCAGTGTGTCGGTGTGCTCAGACGCCTCCGCCTCTCGCATCAACCCAACCCACCCACATGAACCCAAATGACTGGCGTACAATATTAACCCCTTGACTGTGAATTTCCTACTAGAAGACCTCACCAAGCTACAGAAATGGAACAGAAAATGGCTGCTACAATTCAATGAAGATAAATGTAAAGTCATGCATCTTGGGACGGGATATCCAGCACACCAATACCACATGGGAAACACTTCACTATCCACCACAGAGGCAGAGAAAGACCTGTGAGTATATGTTGCCAGGATACCAATGAAGGGATATCCAGCACACCAATACCACATGGGAAACACTTCACTATCCACCACAGAGGCAGAGAAAGACCTGAGAGTATATGTTACCAGGATACCAGTGAAGGGATATCCAGCACACTAATACCACATGGGAAACACTTCACTATCCACCACAGAGGCAGAGAAAGACCTGGGAGTATATGTAACCAGGCTACCAGTGAAGGGATATCCGGCACACCAATACCACATGGGAAACACTTCACTATCCACCACAGAGGCAGAGAAAGACCAGGGACTATATGTTACCAGGCTACCAGTGAACAATGAAAGCCAAATCTGTGCCAATCGCAGCGGATGGGTTAAAGCCAGAAACAAACAAAAAATGAAGAAAAATGAAAATAAATGACTAATAAAACCAGACACAACGAAATGCTGAACCGTAGATCCGGGTTCGAATCCTGTCAACGCAATAATGAATCAGGTAACACCGAAGACCTGCCTCGCGTGATTAATGTGTGTGTGTGTGTGTGTGTGTGTGTGTGTGTGTGTGTGTGTGTGTGTGTGTGTGTGGGTGTGTGGGTGAGTGTGTGTGTGTGTGTGTGTTTACCTCGTTGTTCTGTACAGGGTTTGTTTGTCTCCTGTTATCAAGTCTCCATATTTACTTTTATTCAACTCTTTCTGTGTGTGTGTGTGTGTGTGTGTGTGTGTGTGTGTGTGTGTGTGTGTGTGTGTGTGTGTGTGTGTGTGTGTGTGTGTGTGTGTGTGTGTGTGTGTGTTTGTGTGTGTCGCCCCCATTCACCGGCTCTCATAACAATACACTCCTTCCCCACCTCACCTCACCTCAACTCACCTCACCTAGTCTAACCTAACTTCACCTCTCCTTACCTAACCTAACTTAACCTAATCCTCATTTCACCTAACCTCACCTCGCCTCACCTAACCTAACATAACATAACCTCAACTCACTCACCTACCCTCCGCTCCATTCCCTCCCTCCTCACCTAACCTCAGCTCACCTAACCTAACCTCCCCTCAAAGCCTCGTTTACAGCGGCCGCGTCTCCCCCGCTGATGGCGACACCCCTGGACAAACAATGCGGCCTGGCCCGGTCATATCCACTTCCATTCGTCTGGCTGAAGGAACGGAGATACGCGTGGCCGGCAGTTAGGGGGCCGCTCTGTTGACATTCGCCTGAGTACCTCGGGATCACGGTTGTTATACTGTGGTGTGTGTGATGGCGGGGGAAGGGAGTGGCGTGAATAACTGTACCTGGGGAAGGGAGTGTCATTCAAACCAATACCAGTCGACTTTAGCCATGCAAAACTGTACCCGGTGAATGTAGACTGCCTTGCAGAACAATACCCAATGAAAGCAGTGTGGCGTGAAAAACTATACCAGATGAATGTATGCAAAACTATACCAAGCGAAGCGGGTGTCATTTAAGACTATACCCGTTGAATTTTTGTCCTACATAACTATATAAGTTGACTGTACTATACTCGTATGCAAAACTATATATACCCAATGAATGTACCGTACTGTCATGCGAATATACACCCGGCAAATGACCCGTTTCCTTCAAAGCAATTTCCAAAGGACAAAGAAGGGATCAATCGGGTTTTATTGACTGTTTTTTTAGGTTCATGATATAGAAGAAGTCAGTCTACCACCAGGGTCATAAAACTACCCCTGAAAAAGCCCACAACTCCTAGGAAAGCCTTGTCAAATATGTGTGCTTGGGCGCCGAAGTGTTTAAGAGTATAACCGTGTACCTCGTGAACAGACTGGGGAGGCGGTGGCTGAATCGACAGAGTAACAGCACCGCGTTCAGGAGGACGCGAATTCAATCCCCGACCGGTGCCACCAAGCTGGGATTTTTCAGCTGCCGCCGAGTGGCTTAAAACTACCCACATGCTGTCCAGAAGACCACCTATCAACCCGGACTCTAGATTCTAGGATTAAAGATGAGCTCCGGGAGGGCAGCATGAGCCAATGCAAGATGGCGCCACTATAAACACTCGCCTGCGCCAGAACGGGCTGGGCCGACCATCAGGACCCACCGGAAAGAAGCCTTGGGCCGCTACCGGCGCTATAGGCCGCGACGTAAAAAAAAAAAAAAAAAAAAAAAAAAACTCAGAAGCTAACCTTAACACACACAGCACAGAAACTACATAGCACACACTACTCTTACACCCGGCCACACGTAGGTCGTTTAAGGATGAGCCGCTGGAGTGGTCACGAGGCGCACTAGGATTCGGGAGAAAGGGCCGCGCGGGGAAAAGAAAAGTGGTCCGCAAAGAAAGACTTTGGCGAAGAGTGCGGGCGGAGTTGTGCAGCAGTGAGTGATGACCAAAGCCTCGGGGCAAGAAAAACGGAAAGTGGCTGGCGGGGAGGCAGTAGTAGCGGTGGAGGCGGCTGTGGTGGTGGAGGTAGTGGAGGTAGTAGCAGGTAGGAAGGAAAGAAATCGATGAGTGTGGCGGTGAAGATCAGCGGTGGGTGACTGGTTCTGGCTGGCTGCATGGTGCTGGTGGTGGAGTCTGACGGAAGGCAAAACTTTAGAACTGGCGGAAAACTAGAAAGGGAATGTGTATGAATTTCCTACGGTGACTTAGAACTTTTTTTTTCACCTTTGTTTTAAAGAATGCACGACTGGTTCTGGTTGGATGGCTGATGGAGTGGCTGACTGAAGGAAAAAAAATCAGAATTGGCGGAAAACTAGAAAGGGAATGTGTCTTTACTTCTTACGGTGACTTAGAACCTTTTTTTTCTCTTTGGTTTATAAAATGCAAGACTGGTTCAGGTTGGATGACTGATGGAGTGGCTGACTGAAGGAAAAAAAAACTTCAGAATTGGCAGAAAACTAGAAAGGGAATGTCTTTACTTCCTACGGTGACTTAGAACCTTTTTTTCACCTTTGTTATATAGAGTGCAGGATGGGTGGCTGGCCTGAGGCGGCTGTGACTGTGGATGACTGAACGAGAGACTTTGAGACTTTACGACAGGCAGAAGACTCGAAAGGGAATGTCTATTTACTTCCTACGGTGACTTAGAACTAATTTTTCAGCTTTTCTTATAACGTAGGATGAAGTTTACTTTTTTTGTTATATTTTGCATCTCTCTACCCACAAGACTTTAGAACTGGCGCAAAACTGGAAAGGGAATGTCTGTTTACTTCCTACGGGGACTTTGAACTTATTTTTCAGCTTTTCTTATAGTGTGGGATGAACTTCACTTTTTTCTAGCTATATTTTGCATCTCTACCCACCAGACTTTAGAACTGGCGCAAAACTGGAAATAGAGTGTCTGTTTATTTCCTACGATGACTTAGAACTTATTTTGACCTTTTCTTATAGAGTAGGATGAACTTTACTTTTTCTGGCTCTGTTTTGCAACTCTACCCACCAAACTTTAGAACTGGCGCAAAACTTGAAAGGGAATGTCTGTTTACTTCCTACGGTGACTTAGAACTTATTTTTCACTTTTTCTTATAGTGTGCAGGACGAGCTTCTCTTTTTCTATCTATATTTTTTTCTCTCTCTACCCACCAGACTTAACAATGGGCAGGAAATTCGGAAAGGAATGTCTCTGTTTGCTACGGTGGCTTATAATCTATTTTTCACCTTTTCTGTTAATGTGGGATGAACTTCACCATTTTGTCTATTTCTTTCATTTTTTTTCTCTCTCCTCAGATTAGTTTCATATATATCTCCCCTTTTTTTCTAGTGCAGGATGAGCTTCACTTCTTTTCTCTCTTTCTATATCCTTTTCTCTCTCCGAACATCATCTTCATATATTTGACGCAGGGGGACATTCAGTGGTACCATTAAATGAAATCGTCAATCACTTTCTCGGCGCCCCCTCGGTCAGTGCCGCATCCTCTGAGACAGCGACCTACAAAGCGAGCGACCCAGGGCCCATATTCCCAAACCTTTAGGCGCCCAAGTACACATAGTTGACATGGCTTTCGTTGTTATAGTAGGATATCAATGTATTATTATTATTATTATTATTATTATTTAATATCACCACGAATTAGGCATACAATTGTCAATGGAAAAAACCCACGACAGATAGATCACGCCACCTTATAGGAATGTCGTCCGTCAGTGTTTACCGTCTCAGTTTTGTATACAAAGCATTTCATCAAGCTTAGAGGTCACCTTGACATACGTGACCAATTGTAACTTCATTATTTTCCAATCTGTAACTCGTCACTCCTTCACGAGAGTCCGACTGACACACACCTGCAGTCTCTCTCGATCAGACGCTCCTGTACATATAGGCTTAAGAATATATTCGCCTAAAGGAAGCTGAGTCTTAATCAACGCCTTTAAACGCCCCCCGGTACACCGTTCCATCGTAGGTGTTCGGGGCATTTCTACGGGTAGTTTTATGGCTGTAGTGGTAGTGTGACTCTTCTTCTGTACCATGAACCTAAAAGAACGCTCATTAGAACCCGATTGACCTCCTTTTCGGCCCTGGGAAATAGTTGATGTGAGAGCTGAGAGGCGGAAGCGTCTGAGAATACCAACCCAAAGTTCTGTGTCCTCCAAACTCTCCTCACCGCCTCCTGGTTCTCCTGAAAGCAACACCCTCGCGACCCATTCCCGAGCCTCCTCACAGCACGAAGAGTTGTGTGCATCCCGCGGACTGGTATTTACTTTACTCGTGAGGAAGAGGCGACACAAGGGAAACTAGGCTATTGGGACCCGGTGCTGCTTGGATGAGGCGCGAACTGAGCTTTGAAGATCACTCGCTGGCCTCGAGTTTTCCGTAGCGATGAATGCAAGAATGGAAGGAAATAAAAAGACGCCGAAGAAGTGACTGAAGATTTCCTCTGTGGAACTTTGCACCACTTAATGTTCCGCCACGTTAAGTATATGAAGCTAATGTGTGGAGGGAGAGAAATTGCTATACATAGAGACAGACAAAGAGATGGCTAGATAGATAGAGAGAGGAAATGATGTAAAGACAGATCCTCTCTTTATCCACACCACACTACATTCACACAACATATACACCTTTTCCCAAAATTAAAATTTCAAAATGGCGCACATACACCAAGCCTCGGAGTCCCCGACTGGGGGGGGGGACCACAAATTCCCCAGGAGGACTCCCCTTCTGGCTGCCGACCCGAGAGGTGTCTTGATAACTCCTCGAACCTCTTTCTTCTCAATTTCTGCAACATTCGCGGTCTTCGCTCTAATTTTCATTCTGTGGAACATCATCTCTCCTCCTCTAAGCCTCACCTTCTCTTCCTTACCGAAACACAGGTTTCTGAGGCTACTGACAGCAATCTCTACTCTGTTCCCTCCTACTATCTCTATCCTAAATTTCAATCCAAAGCTGGATGTTGCGCCTACGTGCGCAACGACATCACTTGCTCTCGTGCCCACAACCTTGACTCTTCTGAATTTTCCACCATCTGGCTAAGACTTCATTGTCATTCTATTACTAAATACATCTGTGCTGTTTATCTCTCACCTAACTCTACCAACTATGTAAAATTCTTTGACTATTTGAATTCTAAAGTGGAGCACATCTTGACCCACTCTCCCTTCGCTGAAATCTCCATCCTAGGAGATTTCAATGTTCACCACCAGCTTTGGCTTTCATCCTCTTTCACTGACCATCCTGGTGAACAAGCCTACAACTTTGCTATCCTCAACGACCTAGAGCAGTTGGTCCAGCACCCTACACGTATTCCCGACCGTCTTGGAGATCGGCCCAACATTCTAGACCTCTTCCTTACCTCAAACCCTTCTGCTTATTCTGTCAAACTGTTCTCCGTTGGGCTCCTCCGATCACAATCTTATTTCTGCATCCTGTCCTATCGCTCCTGTACCCTCTGGACCCACCGAAGAGGCGATGCTTCTGGCATTTTGCTTCAGCTCGGTGGGACGACCTGAGGATGTACTTTTCCATTCCCGTGGAATGATTATTGCTTCCAGGATAGGGACCCTCTGTGTGTGCTCAGCGCATCACAGAGGTGATTGTCTCTGGAATGGAGGCATACATTCCTCGTTCTTTCTCTACTCCTCACGTTAAAAGCCTTGGTTTAATCACGCTTGTTCTCGTGCTGTCAATGATAGAGAGGTAGCTCACAAAAGGTACCAGAGCCTTCAAACTAATGCTAATTATGAACTTTACATTTCTGCCCGAAATCGTGCCAAATCTATTCTCCGACTAACCAAAAATTCTTTCATTAATAGAAAATGTCAAAACCTTGCTTTCTCTAACTCTTCCCGTGACTTCTGGCATCTAGCCAAAAACATCTCCTCCAACTTCACTTCTTCATCTTTCCCTCCACTCCTCAGTCCTGACGGCAACACTGCCGTCTCATCTATCTCTAAGGCTGAACTCTTCTCTCAAACTTTTTCTAAAAACTTCACTCTGGACGATTCTGGGCATATTCCTCCTACTCATCCCCCCTCTGACTCCTTTATGCCTGTTATAAAGATTCTTCAAAATGATGTTTTCTATGCCCTCTCTGGCCTCAATCCTCAGAAGGCTTATGGACCTGATGGAGTGCCTCCTATTGTCCTTAAAAACTGTGCCTCCGTGCTGTCACCCTGCCTGGTCAAACTCTTTCGCCTCTGCCTGTCAACACCTACCTTTCCTTCTTGCTGGAAGTATGCCTTCATACAGCCTGTACCTAAGAAGGGTGACCGCTCCAATCCCTCAAACTACCGTCCTATAGCTTTACTTTCTTGTCTATCTAAAGCTTTTGAATCAATCCTTAACCGGAAGATTCAAAAGCACCTTTCCACTTCTGACCTCCTATCTGATCGCCAGTATGGGTTCCGCAAGGGGCGTTCTACTGGTGATCTCCTAGCCTTCTTAACTGACTCTTGGTCATCCTCTCTTAGCCGTTTCGGTGAAACCTTTGCTATTGCGCAGGACATATCAAAAGCTTTTGATAGGGTCTGGCACAAATCTTTGCTTTCTAAACTACCCTCCTACGGTTTCTATCCTTCTCTCTGTACCTTTATCTCCAGTTTCCTTTCTGACCGTTCTATTTCTGCCGTGGCAGACGGTCACTGTTCTTCCCCTAAATCTATTAACAGTGGTGTCCCACAGGGTTCTGTCCTATCTCCCACTCTTTTTCTGTTGTTCATTGATGATCTTCTTTCCAAAAACGAACTGTCCTATCCATTCCTACGCCGATGATTCTACTCTGCATTACTCAACTTCTTTTAATAGAAGACCCACCCTTCAGGAACTTAACGACTCAAGGCTGGAGGCTGCAGAACGCTTAGCCTCAGACCTTACTATTATTTCCGATTGGGGCAAGAAGAACCTGGTGTCCTTCAACGCCTCAAAAACACAGTTTCTCCACCTATCCACTCGACACAATCTTCCAAACAACTATCCCCTATTCTTTGACAACACCCAGCTACCACCTTCCTCAACACTAAACATCCTCGGTCTATCCTTAACTCAAAATCTCAACTGGAAACTTCATATCTCATCTCTTACTAAATCAGCTTCCTCGAGGCTGGGCGTTCTGTACCGTCTCCGTCAGTTCTTCTCCCCTGCACAGTTGCTGTCCATATACAGGGGCCTTGTCCGCCCTCGTATGGAGTATGCATCTCATGTGTGGGGGGGCTCCACTCACACAGCTCTTCTGGACAGAGTGGAGGCTAAGGCTCTTCGTCTCATCAGCTCTCCTCCTCATACTGATAGTCTTCTAGCTCTTAAATTCCGCCGCAATGTTGCCTCTCTTTCTATCTTCTATCGATATTTCCACGCTGACTGCTCTTCTGAACTTGCTAACTGCATGCCTCCCCCCCTCCCGCTGCACTCGACTTTCTACTCATGCTCATCCCTATACTGTCCAAACCCCTTATGCAAGAGTTAACCAGCATCTTCACTCTTTCATCCCTCACGCTGGTAAACTCTGGAACAATCTTCCCTCATCTGTATTTCCTCCTGCCTACGACTTGAACTCTTTCAAGAGGAGGGTGTCAGGACGCCTCTCCTCCTGTGTTTGATCTTCCTTTCGGCCACCTCTTTTGTTTTACTTTGGGAGCGGCGAGTGGCGGGCTTTTTTTTTATTATTGTTTTCTTTTTTTGTTGCCCTTGAGCTGCCTCCTTTGTTGTGGAGAGTGTGGAGAGATACAGATGTTAAGTTCTTCCTACACTCAGTAAGGAAGGTCAATAAATATGTCCAAAACCACCACAAATAAAAAAGTATACATAGATTTTTATTTCAGTAAAGGAAGCAGCTCAAGCAAAAAAAAAAAAAAAAAAATCACTGCCCCATAACAAAGAATATAGACGAGTGGACAAAAGAAAAAAAAAGTACGGTAAGGTCAGGGGCATATGATCACATTGCTGCGCGTGGCCTCGGTGCTCATCTCCGTCGCATTAGCCCTTGAGTCTCTGATGGGTGGAGAGAGAAAAAAAATATGGATCGAAAAAAATACAATTCTTCCACCACTCCACAACAGAAGGCGCACAAGCACGCCCTCAGCCGCCGGTCCTGATACAGAGAGGAGTATTACCCATCCAGTGTCCCGCCCATTGTAAGTCGCCAGTAAATTTTAAGCCCCGCCGCGGACGTCCATAAATTCGTGAGGCAAAAATTATCGGAATAGCGGGGAAATAAATATCTACAAGCACGCACGCACACACACTCACTCACTCTCTCTCTCTCTCTCTCTCTCTCTCTCTCTCTCTCTCTCTCTCTCTCTCTCTCTCTCTCTCTCTCTCTCTCTCTCTGTTACATACACTGTCACGTTTGTCCGAGGCTACGACCTGCCCCAACCAAGCACCTCACGACTGACAGGCACGACGCGGTGAGAGGCAGCTGCCGACACTCGCGACTTTCTACTCTAGCTCACCCCCATGCCGCCCGGATCCCTTATGCAAGAGTTCACCATGCAGCATCTCAAGTCTTTCATCCTTTTCGCTGGTAAAGTCTGGAATAGCCTCCCTCTGTCTGTATTTTCTCATGCATTGGACTTGAACGTGAAGGGAGTATCAAGCAACGTTGCCAGATTATCGTACTCAGCCGCTTATATTTCCCGACTTCCTACCCCAAAACTGTCTTCTGGGCTCCAGTAACGAAACTCATTTATATTTATCCTTAAAAGAGTTAGATCCTGATGTTTCTTGGCAATAGTTAGGCGTCAGAGACAGGTAAATACTATGCTCTGAGTACGATAATATGGCAACGGTGGTATCAAGACACCTCTCCAACTGACATGCAGTGACCTCTCTTCTGGCCACTCGTTCTGGGGTCATATTCTTAAACATTTCGGCGCTTAGGCACACACATTTGACAAGGCTTTCGTAGGAGTTGTGGGCCTTTCCATGGGTAATTTTCTGACCCTTCCTCTGTACCGTGATCCTAAGAACACACTTACTAGAACGCGATTGATCACTTTTTGGGCCTTTGAAGCTTGTTGATGTGAGAGGCGGAAGCGTCTGAGAATACGGGCTCAGTACTCTTGTTGCTGGAACATTGCTTAGCGGGCTTTTGTTTTCCGTTTTTGTTGTTCTTGAGCTTCTCCCATTGCTGTAAAAACAATAGTAAAGACAGAAAGCTTCGTTGTGTTACTAAGAATTGATGGATCACTCCAACTCCAAAAGAAATAAACAATGATCGGCAGCGGGCGGCCTCGGCGAGACGTCAAAACTTGCTGCGGCGGGGCGACGAGAGATATTTTACATCATTACCGATCCAACAGAGAAGAGAAGTTAGTACGTGTGAGAGCTGAGTCTACATCACAACTCGTACTGCCTCATAGAGCACTACTTGCACTGCCTAGTAGAGGACTAAACCGTGTACATTTTTTTACAGGAAAGGAAGCAGCTCAAGGGCATAAAACAAGTGGAGAAAAAAAGCCCGCTAAACGCTGCTCCTAATATATTGCCTAACAGAGAACTAAATCTTGTACTGCCTCACAGAACACTGAAGATCTCACTAAGAAGAAGAGTTATCATTATGAAGGATATTGTCAGGCTGTCCCCCTCCCTTGTACAGCCTCATGCAGTGCTGAGCCGTGTACTGCCCCACCGAACACTGATACGCTCACTAAACATAAAGAGTAACCATTACGAAGGACAGGTTCCCTCCTCCCCCTCTACTTTGGCTTCCGTAGCGGCCCTCCCTCACAGCACCAAGCCATCATGTCCAGAGCCTCGTCCCATTCAGGCCAGCAACGAGCAACACCTGTGAGTCCCGGATCAAATTACCGTTCATCTGAGTGTCGACCCTCGGCCAGTCAGCCCGCATATTCCCAATCTCTACTGGTATGTGGCGCCCACTCTTGAACAGGGCAGGTTGCGTTAGGCTAGGTTAGGATGGCTTATGTTAGGTTTCGTTGTAGTCATATGAGGAAATTTTGAGTGGGAACTAAAATGAGAGTATTTTCCAGAGCACCCAGTGGTTAAGGTATTTCCTATATACCTAATGATATGGGGTGCCCACTCTTGAACAGGGAAGGTTACGTTAGGTTAAGTTACGTTCGGTTAGCTCGTTTGGTTAGGTTACGTTAGGTTAGCTTAGGTTAGGTTAGATTAGCTCAGGTTAGATTAGCTCAGGTTTATGTTATATCAGGTTAGGTTAGGCAAGCTCAGTTTAGGTTAGGTTAGGTCAGGAAAGGTTTGGTTAGGTTTAGAAGTAGTCATTTAGGGTAACTTTGAGAAGGAATTACAATGAGGGTATTTTCCAGAATGCCCCGTGGATAGTTTCGAAGCTACAGCCGAGCGTCTTCACTCAGGGACCACAAACCCGTAGAGAGACTGGGTATATGCAGCCCGCCCTGATATGCCTGGCGTGGCGGGGGCGAGGCCATGCAAAACGAAGCGCTGCCACACTGCTTACCCGCCTCCCACCCGCCTTGCCTCGCAGTGACCCGACTCGAATGTTTCACTTCTCACAGACTGAATTTCACGCTCAGGAACTCCACAATCAAGCCACTTACCGACCCAAGACGTCTTTCGCAATGGTAGTCCCGTGTATTCAAGCCGGTTAGCATGTGTTTTATTATCAAGTTCCGTGTCTGTGTTATATAAAAAGACAGACTGAGGTTCATATTCCTAAACGTACCGTGCTCCCATTACGACTATTCTTCAAGGCCACAGAGAAGACTAACCGGGTTGTCGTGGGTGATTTTCTCATTCAAGACGCGAAAGCCGTGTCAAACTATCACTATGAACATAAAACATTCCATGAAAACGCCCGGAACTTTTACGAGAGTCTTTTCAAACAGGCGAACCGAGGCGCGGGGCGTTTAAGAACACGGGTATCAATGTTCCTGATCATGATACTGTCGCAAGGAGCCCAAACCTTACCATTTGAAATAGAACAGCACGCCCTATAAAAGAATAAATAAACAAATAAATAAATACACACACCAAACAGCCTTAACTTGTCTCCACTCCCTAAATTTGTCAGAAACCCGCATTTATTTACACTTAGAAATAAACATTGCATCGCTGAAGATCATCCGTTGCTCACGTGGCAAAATAAATAAATAAGTATATAAATAAATACTCCTATACACACCAAACAGCATTAACTTGTCTCCACTTCCTGCATTTGCCACAAACCTACATTTATTTACATTTCAAAACAAACACTTGCCTCGCTAAACATTACCCGTTACTTTCGTGGCAAAAAAGCTGCTTGATATTCGCTACAAAGTTCATTGCCTCCGGGTCAAATCGTTTCCCGATATTACGCTCCAAAACTATGCCTTCACGACCCGGTAAATACTTTAAGTGCTCGGGATTTCATGGAACCATTACGGGGCCGGAAACACAGGTAAAAAGGTTCCCATCGTGGACGGCCATCACCTGTGCTGGCTGGCGGGTCGGTGACGCCGTGACCCAGACAGGCTAGCACCAGTGCGCCGCGTGTCACTGAACGACCCTCATGTGGTAGACCTCTGTTTATATAGCGGTACTATGAATTATGGTAACAACAAACGATGAAACTCTCTCTCTCTCTCTCTCTCTCTCTCTCTCTCTCTCTCTCTCTCTCTCTCTCTCTCTCTCTCTCTCTCTCTCTCTCTCTCTCTCTCTCTCTCTCTCTCTCTCTCTCTCTCTCTCTCTCTCTCTCTCTCTCTCTCTCTCTCTCTCTCTCTCTCTCTCTCTCTCTCTCTCTCTCTCTCTCTCTCTCTCTCTCTCTCTCTCTCTCTCTCTCTCTCTCTCTCTCTCTCTCTCTCTCTCTCTCTCTCTCTCTCTCTCTCTCTTTTTCAATAGACATCTTTTTCTAACAACTTTTCTTTCATTGTGAACTTGAGGGACGGAGATAAAAGATTCTTCCCACAACAAAGGACATAAAAATAAACACATGAGGCGTGTGGTGGAGCGTCGAGGTGTTTGTGTCGCCACGAGTAATGTTTTCCATCAATACCAAGTTAGTGACGCTGCCCACAACTTGCCAGCACCTCATCTACTGACCACTGTTCTATATCACACACTGTTCCGTCTGGGCAGTGCATTGACAGCTGAGCGTCGGGTACAATCGTCTATCCATCAACCAGAAAACCCAATACAATTTTCCTTGGTAACTTATATATACAAGAAAGGCAATTCAGAGATGACACCGTGCTCTCAACTTGCCAGCACCTCCTTTACTGACCACTGTTCTTAATCACACACTGTTCTTTCTGGGCAGAGCACTCACAGCTGAGTGTCTGGTGCAGGTGTATGGTTGGGAGCTAGATAGCCCAATACAACTTTCCATGGTGACCTATAAATGAAAGAAAGGTAAGAGAAGACACCGTGCTCTTAACTTGCCAGCACCTCCTTTACTGACCACTGTTCTATATCACACACTGTTCTTTCTGGGCAGAACATTCACAGCTGAGTGTCTGGTGCAGGTGTATGGTTGGGAGCTAGATAGCCCAATACAACTTTCCTTGGCGAACTATAATGAAAGAAAGGCAACGTACGCTTAACTTGCCAGCACCTCCTTTACTGACCACTGTTCTATATCACACACTGTTCCGTTTGGGCCAAAGCGTTCACAGCTGAGCGTCTGCTACAGGCGTATGAGCTCCATTATATTAAAAGCGCATATCTAGTAGCTAAAAAGAAAAAGACAATACAACTTTCCTTACAAGTATAGACCAATAAAAGAGAGAGGCAGTTAAAAAATCAGTAACTCCGTAATATTTCTCCCCAAAATCGAGCCCAATCTACTTTTCGACACTCTCCAAACTTTCCGGAACAAGGAGTGTCAGCACCTTATCGTTTCTAACTCTCCTAGTGACCTCCGGCGCCTCGCCAAAATACTTCAAACTTTTTACCCCATCTTTCCCGCCTGCACCCAGAAGGCAGCCTTGTCGCCTCCATCACAAGGGAAGGCTCTGCCTCCCCGAGTCTCGTGCGTACAGATTCACCCTCAGAAGACCCTGTATTTTCCATCCTTCCCAACCTTCGCCCATAAAAACTTAAGCTAATCAGGGATGAAGATTTCTTTTGATTTTCGTTTTTTTTTTTTTGACAATGCTGAAGTTTTTGCCAGCGAGAAGAGAATAAACTAGTGTTACTTATTTTTCTTCCTTCTCCGTCTTCCTCAAAACACCAGCTAATCAGAGGCCATACTCAAACTCTTCCGCGCCCATGCAAGCACACATATTTGACACGGTTTTCGTAGGAGTTTTGGACATTTCCAGGGTTAGTTAAATGGCCCTGGTGGTACGCTGACCCTTCTTCTGTACCGTGAACCTATAAAAACACTCATTAGAACCGGATTGATCACCTCTTTGACCTTTGGAAATTGTTGATGTGAGAGGCGAAAGCGTCTGAGAATACCAACCCAAGGCTACAGACTTCCTATGAGTTTCGTTCTTCAATGTTTTGCAGAGCTGGTTGAGTTTTTGCCAACGCCCTTAGAGTAGAGTGCTTCTGTCCTGATGGTCTGCCTGCTAAGGCATCCCATGAGCACACAAGGGCACACACCCAAAGGGGCAAGAGCTCTATCGCTACTAACAAGCATCGACCTCTACACTTCCCTGGATACTCGTTTAAAGTCATTCATTGCGGACAAATGACAGAACGATATCACTGCTGCCCATTGTTAAAATATAGGAAGCTTGTTCTGAGGTTACGGGTGTGTATAACTAATTTCCAGCACGAGAAAAACGATATTTGATACGTAAAGACGGAAAGGTTTGATCGGGGACTTGCAAGGTACAGCGCCGGAAGGGTCAGGCTTAAAAACTCGATATTGAAGATTTTTAATACCTGGGAGAGAACCATCGCACGGGGGGGGGGGGGGGGGCTAGAGAGAGAGAGAGAGAGAGAGAGAGAGAGGATGCTTCGATTCGTCTATATTATTCTTGCCGGGAAAACTCTGAGCCAAGAACGGATATTGAGGGTGAGGTCAGGTGAGGTGAGAGCAGGGGTGGCGACCTTCGAATTAAGTTAAGGGAAAGACAAAATGCGAAGGAAAAGAAAAAAAAAAATAAGAAAGCGCTGACAGTGGGGGAAAGTTTTGGTGATATCAATCTTTTGTTCGGCGCCGAAAAAACAGAAAAAAAGTTGAAATTTGGGAAAGTTTTGAAGCTGCGAAAAGGTATGTGTACAGAAATGCACACACACACACACACACACACACACACACACACACACACACACACACACGAAAACCGTTTAATAATTTCCTCTTTATGTTGTCCTCCTCTCCTCCTCCTCCACCTCTTCCTCCTCTTCCTCCTCCTCCTCCTCCTAAAGCAAATCCTAAAGAATTTTTTGCCTACGTAAGAAATAAAAAAGTTTTCACCACCAGTATTGGCCCAATAGCAACTGTAAATGGCGAATCCAGGAATGATGATAAAGATATCGCTAACATATTGAATGTTTTTTTTGCCTTCGTTTTTACAGAAGAAATCTTATCCGAAAGGCAACCGGAAGCCCCTAGATATATTGATGACACATCCTTGAGTAGTATTAGCGACACTGTAGAAAGTAATACAGTACGAATCATCGACAATATCAAAGTAAACAAAACGCCCGGCCCTGATAAAATTTCCCCGCGTATTCTTAAAGAGGCAAAACATCAGATCAGCAAGCCCCTCCTGAGCATATTCTCAAAGTCGCTAAACACAGGATAAGTGCCACTAGAATGGAAACTCGCTAACATAACTCCTATCTTTAAAAAAGGCGATATGTCCCAACTAGGTAATTATCGACCAATCATTCTAACGTCAATCGTGTGCAAAATTTTAGAGACAATCATTTGCGAAAAAATGGTAAAGTTTTTTTTAAGAGAGCAGACTAATTACGGATTCGCAACATGGTTTTCGAAATAAACGTTCCTGTTTGACTAACCTTCTCGATTTTTTCAACTACATCTTTAATGTGTACGATGAAAGTCAATCAGTAGACATTGTATATTTGGATTTTCAGAAAGCATTTGACAAAGTCCCTCACAACCACCTCCTTAGTAAATTGCAAGCTCACGGTATAACTGGTAATATTCATAATTGGCTCAAAGACTGGCTTACCGACCGTAAACAGAGAGTTGTTATGAATGGTATATCATCTGACTGGCGAGATGTCAAAAGCGGTGTTCCACAGGGGTCGGTGTTAAGACCTGTTCTGTTTTTAGTGTACGTAAATGACATTGACGAGGGGCTATCGTGTAAAATATCGAAATTTGCCGACGACACAAAAATAGCCAGCAGAGTCACTACGACAATGGATAAAGAACACTTCCAAGCTGATCTCGAACGTTTAAGTAGTTGGGCACGAACATGGCAAATGAATTTCAACATTGAAAAGTGCAAGGTTATGCATATCGGAATCAACAACGATCGTATTCATAATCAAATTAACGGAGTGCAACTCTCTGAAGCCAAGAAAGAAAAAGATCTCGGAGTAATAATTTCGAATGATCTCAAACCGAGTCAACATTGCAGAGAAGTAGTAAAAACTGCCAACAAACTAATCGGATTTATTGGTCGTACATTTGAACACAAATCAGAAAAAGTAATATTGACACTGTACAATTCCCTAGTTCGCCCACATCTTGAGTATTGCGTTCAGTTTTGGTCTCCCTATTACAGAAAGGATATTGACAAACTCGAGAGGGTGCAGCGTCGAGCCACGAAAATGATCCCTAGACTGCGAAACAAACCGTACGAAGACAGACTTAAAGAACTTAACTTATTCAGCTTATCACAGCACAGGCTAAGAGGTGACCTTATAGATGTGTTTAAAATTTTCAAGGGATTCGATAACGTTAATGTTCATGATTATTTTACAGTCTTTCAATCAAGTGTAACAAGAAACAATGGATACAAAATAACGAGGAAGCGTTTCAACTCAAATGAATCAATGCACCTTTTCTTCAACCGTGTCATCAATGTATGGAATGGTCTGCCTCGAAACGTCGCTATTTGCACGTTCACAAACCGACTGGAAAATATTTAGATGCTAACCCGAACATCCGCTATTTTGCTCCGGTCTAACAGAAAGTAGTGTTAGCTTACTTGTCGTGTATGATCGTCCGACTGTCCCTGTAAAATGCCAGTGTAGTTTTGCTATATTATATGGTATTCTTCCTTTTCATGCCAGCCTCGGCTGGAGGGACTGGTGGGAGGGGAGGAGCCTTCGCCTTTGCTGTCCTGTGTCTCTGATTCGTAGATTAGAGTAGATGGTAGCAACAACAAACAGCCTAGTTAGGACCAAGAGGTCTGTTTCTGTTTGCTTTTCCTTTGTACTTTGTACTCCTCCTCCTTCCCAGGAACCAGAATTGAGGACGTAGCTGAGAATGTTGACGACTTAGTCGCTACTACCTCAGAGGAGACAATGTTTGTCTACGTGGTAGGAACAAACAATGCTGGAGTCCATAATAGCCAGGAACATTCAGGAGCATTTAGAGAAACATAGCTTAATTCACGACTCGCAGCATGGGTAAGGTAGGTCATGCCTCACCAATCTCTTGTCCTTCTACAATAAAGTATTTGAGGCGGTTGACAGAGATGAAAATTATGATGTAATCTATCTTGATTTTAGTAAAGCGTTTGACAAAGTTCCTCACCAACGACTGTTACTTAAATTACAGGCTCACGGAGTAGATGGTAAAGTTTTGAACTGGGTCAAGGCGTGGCTTAGCAATAGGAAGCAAGAGTGCAAATCAATGGTAAAAGATCTGACTGGGGATGTGTTACGAGTGGGGTCCCACAAGGTTCGGTATTAGGTCCACTTTTGTTTATTATTTATATCAATGACTTAGATACAGGAATTAGTAGTGATGTTAGTAAATTTGCAGATGATGCCAAGATTGGTAGAGTAATTGATTCGGATCATGACGCTAGTAGTCTACAAGGTGAACTCAACAGATTATATGACTGGGCGGATAAATGGCAGATGGAGTTCAATGTTAGGAAGTGCAGTATTCTGAGTGTAGGTAGGAACAACCCCTCACATAACTATTGCTTAAATGACACTCTCATAAGTAGGTCTGGGTGCGAGAGGGATTTAGGGGTCTTAGTGAGCTCTGATCTCCGTCCAAGGGCACAATGCATTCAAGCTAGAAATCGAGCTAATAGGGTACAGGGATTTATTTCAAGGAGCGTAAGCAACAGAAGCCCCGAAGTCTTCCTCAAACTATATTTAGCATTAGTTAGACCTCATCTTGACTATGCGGTTCAGTTCTGGTCACCTTACTATAGAATGGATATCAAAATGTTAGAATCGGTGCAGAGGAGAATGACTAAGATGATTCAGGGGTTGAGAAACTTGCCATACGAGGGAAGACTCAAACAGTTAAACTTGCATTCTCTAGAAAGGCGAAGGGTGCGTGGAGATATGATCGAGGTTTATAAATGGATGAAGGGCTTTAATAAGGGAGACATTCATAAGGTTTTGTTGGTAAGAGGACCGGGTAGGACACGAAGTAACGGGTTTAAACTGGATAAATTCAGATTCAACAGGGACATAGGCAAAAATTGGTTTACTAACAGGGTGGTGGATGAGTGGAATAGGCTTAGCAGTCATGTGGTGAGTGCCAATACAATTGTCACATTCAAAAATAGACTAGATAAATTCATGGACAGCGATATTAGGTGGGGTTAGATAAACGGGAGCTTAGGGTCAAAGGAGCTGCCTCGTACAGGCCTATCGGCCTCTTGTAGACTCCTGCGTTCTTATGTTCTTATGTTCTTATGTAGCGAAAGGTAGATCAGAGGAAATTGTAGACAAATATAGGAAATTTGTCGGAAAACTAAGAGAAAGCAAGAGACGTTCTGTAGTGTGTGGTTTGCTCCCCCGCCATGATGTTAACTCCCTCATTCTCAGTAGAATGCTGGGGATTAACGAACGTGTCAGGGATTTGTGAAGTAGTAAGGGAGTCATGTTTGTGGACGTATGGGATCATTTTATTCATGACAGAAGCCTGTTTGCTAACGATGGCCTTCATCTAAATTGTGTGGGCAAGGCGAGGCTAGGCAGAGTGTTAGATGAGGAAATTTCGAAAGAGCTAAGACAGGTGCAGCAACGTGGTGAGGTAGTTTCCGGCTTAGCCGGGAGGAAACCACACCCTGATAGTGAGGTCAGGCCGCAGGTGTACAGTACTGCGCAGGATGTCAGGTCACCAGACCCACAGGTGAGGGGTACTGAAGTAGCAGTGAGGTCAACAGCCACGCAGGTGGTTGGTGAGGTAAGGGTAATTGAGGATAGTCAGGTCTGACGCGCTATTCCATTGAAACTACAATTGATAGATGGCGCACACTCGACGAATAAATTAAACATCTTGTATGTAAATGCCCGTAGCATCATTCAGAAGCGTAGGCACTTGATAATACATGCAATTACTGAAAAACCCGACTTCATTTTGATCACGGAAACATGGCTGAATATGCGCGATAAACATCACTTAGATGAAGTAGCTATTAATGGTCACAATGCGTTTGCTAAGTGTCGTCTACACAAAAAAGGAGGAGGTGTAATAATATATGCGAAAAATAATTTAGAAGTCGTTCAGCTAAACATTGCCGAAACAGAGGCTTATGATTCATTATATGTACAAGCAACGATCAATAATGAAAAGTATGTTCTGGGCGTAATTTACCGACCTCCTAAATCAAATGAAGACATTGATGGAAATCTCTACGCAGAGAAAAATAGCGTTATCAGAAATAAAAATGCAATAATATGCGGTGACTTCAATAACCCCTCCGTTAACTGGAATGCACTTTCTGGCGACAGAAGGCGAAAGATGAATTAACTTTGCACAAAATTAATTTCTTAATCAAACGGTTACCATGCCGACACGCGGAAATAATATTCTTGATTTAATCCTCGCGACCGATAGTCATCTCATAACTGCCTGTGAGGTAGGCGAGCCATTTGCAAGCAGCGACCACAACATAATAAGATGTACTTTGAATATTGAAACAAAAGCACGAGCACTCACTCTTAATACCTAATTATAGTAAAGCAAATTTTACGGAGCTAAAAAGAGAACTGGCTTCAGTAAATTGGAATCATTTGCTCAACAACGTCAGCGTTCAAGAAATGTATAATCGTTTTACTGCACAGATCA
This sequence comes from Eriocheir sinensis, assembly GCF_024679095.1. Lineage (NCBI taxonomy): Eukaryota > Metazoa > Arthropoda > Malacostraca > Decapoda > Varunidae > Eriocheir > Eriocheir sinensis. The sequence continues at coordinate 168,248 of NW_026111964.1, forward strand.
CAGCGAGTGTAAATAAATTCATTCCACTCAAGCCACGAAGGACTGATAATCAAAAACCGTTGTGGATGAATAATTACCTACAAAAAATCATCGTCGAAAAAAGAAAACTTTATAAGAAATATAAACTCTCACATAATTCACAGGATCATACTAATTACATCAATGTCAAGAGAGAGTGCGAAAGGAAAATCAGAAAACAGAAACGCGAATATGAGATGAAAATATCACTTGATGCCAAGAAAAATCCAAGGTTATTTTTCAGTTACATAAGAAACAAAATAACTGGTAAAAATAATATCGGCCCACTACTATTAAGTGGCAATACGATTAGTGATGATAAAGGCATGGCGTCGGTCCTAAATTCAACCTTTAGTAGCGTATTTACAAAAGAGAACATGACATCGATTCCAGACCCGAAGAATTTTTTTTCAAGGCCTTGAAGAACATAAGCTTGCATTGACCGAAATTGATATCAGCGAAGTGCGTGCGTACCTGCAGAGAGTAGATCCAAATAAATCTCCGGGCCCCGATAATTTATCTCCTCGCATGTTAAGAGAATGTAGTCAACAGCTAGAATTACCCATAACATTAATATTGAACAAATCATTAGCACAGGCCAGTGTGCCTCTCGAGTGGAAAAAAGCCAATATTACTCCGATCTTTAAAAAAAAAGGAGACAAAAAACAAGCCAGTAATTATCGTCCTAGCAGCCTTACGTCTGTCCTAATTAAACTATTCGAAAAAATAATCAGGGATAAAATGATCACTTTCCTTGAAACAAATGAATTGATAACTGACAGTCAGCATGGATTTCGTAGTAATCCGCCTTGCCTTACCAACCTATTAACCTTTTTCAACGATGTTTATACATGTTGTGACGCCCGAAGCCCATATGACGTAATTTACCTAGATTTTTAGAAAGCGTTTGATAAAGTTCCTCACGTTAGGCTTATTTCAAAACTGCGTTCCCACGGTATTAACGACCATCTTTGTGCGTGGATTCATGACTGGCTCACCGACAGAGAACAACGTGTAGTTCTTAATGGTGAAGCATCGGATTGGCAACCCGTCACCAGTGGCGTTCCCCAAGGTTCGGTCCTGGGGCCAACACTATTCATAATTTACGTGAACGACTTAGAAACTGATATCCTATCAAAAGTAGCCAAAATCGCCGACGACACCAAATTAGGAGGTACGGTAATGAACAGTCAAAGTTGCGAGAACATTCAATCAGACTTAATAAGACTTGCCGACTGGAGCGAAAAATGGCAAATGAGTTTTAACGTAGATAAATGTAAAGTAATGCACATAGGTGAAAAAAATCCTAACTTTAAATATCAGATTCAACGACATGAGCTCAGCGAAGTAAAACAAGAAAAAGATCTTGGTGTCATTATCAGTAACACTCTTAAAATGAGTGATCAATGTTCTACAGCGAGTAAACAAGCCAATATGATGTTGGGATTAATCTAAAAAAACTTTGATTATAAATCACCCGAACTTATGAAGAGATTATATTTAGCATTTGCAAGACCACACCTAGAATACGCCGCTCAGTTCTGGTCACCGAACTATATCAAAGATCAAGTTTTGCTAGAAAAGATACAGCGACGAGCAACCAAACAAATTCCAGCGCTCCGAAACTTGCCATATGACGAGCGGTTAAAGCGTGTAGATATGTGTTCCTAAAAAGCGAAGGATAAAGGGAACTTAATTGAAGTGTTCAAAATCCTTAATGGATTCGACAACATTAACCCGGATAGTCTATTTCAGAGACACCAACACAAGAACACGCAGAAACGGTATGAAGTTAAAGGGAAATCGATGTAACACATTGGTGTAGATAAGTTTTTTCAATAACAGAGTCGTCGATCACTGGAATAGACTCCCACCGTCAGTAGTCAGCGCACAGAGTATCAATAGCTTTAAGTCTTCTTTGGATAAGTTCTTCAGGGATATAAGATTATACTGATCCTTTTTCGCATGTTTTCAGACAGATTGCAGCAAGACCTCAACCTATATTTATATAATTCTCCCCCACAACCTAGATTGCAAGTAGCGAAAGTCAACAATAGAGTAAAGCAACAGTTAATGTCCGCATGATAGGTGGAGTGAGGTGTGGGTGCAGTAAGGTGACAGGTTACTGGTGAGTGCCTAGTACCGCCGGTAAAACGAGGATCAAGCCTCCACCTGTGCCCCTGAAACTACACCTCACCCATCGTGAGTATTAGGGGGGATTCTGGGGCTGCCCTGTGCAGGCCACTCGTCCTCTTCCAGTCTCCCTGTATTTCTGTGTTCTTATGTAATGAAGTCATTTTCCCCCACAGCTTAGGTTACCAGTAGTGTAAGTTAAGGGTAGTAATTTCCTCTTATTTCTCTCTTTACTGTAAAATTTCCATGTCCCTTTCTTCCTTAAAGGTACATGGTGTTCTCTTCTAACTATTTCCTGCCGCCACGTTGCCGGAGGGAGAGGTGGGTGGGGAGGAGCCTTCATCTATTCTGTCCTGTTCTACCACACGTAGATTACTAGTAGTAGCGGTAGTAAACAGACACCCTCGCCATAGACCGATAGGTCTTCTGGTGTCTGTTCTTCTTATGTATTCCTATGTATTCCTCCTCCTCCTCCTCCTCCTTCTTCTCTTCTTCCTTCTCCTCCTCCTCGACAGAAAAAAAAGATGAGTTATGAGAGGTAAAAAGGGAAAAGACAGCGACCGAGAAAATTAAAAAAAAACTAATGAAAAAAAGTATTTCAGAAAAACGAAAGAAATAGGTATGAAAAAGTGGAATGAGAGCAAAATGAAGTAAAAATAAGAGGAACAAAGAACAACACCAACACAGGCAATATATGAAAAGAACAAATGATGCGAGGAAGAAATGACAGGGAAAGCTAAAAAGAAAAAAACACAAACACACAAAAAAAACTCCGAAAGAAGCAGAAGAAAGAGTGGAATTATAAAAAAGAAGACGCACGCACACACGCAAGGACTCCAGCTTAATCACTTCCCTCAACAGGTAAATTAGAACAAGGGAAACAGGTAATGCCAGGTGGAGTAATTAAGGCTGATTATGCAAAGGTAACAGGTGGGACAGGGAGAGAGGGAGGGTGGGAGGAAGAGAGGTAGGAAGGGAGAAAGGAACGAAGGAAGAAAGAAAAAATAAAAGTGGGAAGGTAGGAAAGAAAGGAAGGAAGGCAAGGAGGAGGGAATAAGAAAGAAAAGAATAAAAGTGAGAAAAAACGAAAACGAATGAGAAAAAGAAAGAAACGAAGGAAGGGAGAAAAGAAGGGAGGAAGGAAAGATGCAGCGAGTAAGGAAGGAAATATAGAAGGAAGGAAGGAAGGAAAGAATGGAGGGAAAAAGGAAGAAAGGATGGAAGGAATGATAAAGGAGGGAAGAAAGGAAGAAGGAAAGGAAGCTAAAAAGATGAGAAAAGAGGAAGGAAAACGGGAGGAAAAGCAAAAGAGAATTAGAGAAAGAAAGAAAAGGGAGATAACAGACGGAATTATAAAAGGGATATGAGACAGATAGATATATATATATATATATATATATATATATATATATATATATATATATATATATATATATATATATATATATATATATATATATATATATATATATATATATATATATATATATATATATATATATACACACAAAATAGACAAGATAATGCGACAGATATTAAAAGAGAATCAAACATCGAGGAAGGAGAAGAAGAAAGAAGGGAGGGGAGAAGGAAGGCAGCGAGAGGGGAAAAGAGCAGAAAAGGAAAAGGCGATGAAAAGGGCATATGAAAGAAAGAGAGGGAGAGAAAGTGAGCGAGAGAGAATGAGAGTGATACTGTGCTGGCTAAACAAGGGGAAGGGATTTAAGGAAAGGAGGGAAGGAAGGAGGGAAGGAGGATAATGAGAAAACGATGCAAAGGAGAGAACAGAGGGAGAGAGAGTGTGGATAAACAAGGTAAACAGGATAAAGGAAGATAATGTACAAGGGAAACTCTGATAAAAATGAGGAAGGGGATAATGAAAAGCTAATCTCTGCGAGGCAAAAATGAGAAAGAAAAACGTTATGATAGAAGAAGTGATGAGAGGCGCTGATAAAGACTGGAAGTGAAGGAAAATAAAGGAAAGAGGAAGGGAAAGAAAATGAATTAGTATGGGGATTACAGGCCACGGAGGAGGAGGAGGAAGAGGAGGAGGAGAAACATCAAAACGGAAGATAAAAGGAAAGAGAAAAGGATGGAAAAGCTTAAGATGAGGAGGGAGGATTAAGTGATGAAATCTAGATAAAAAAAGAAGAAAAGTGTAGAAAAATTGATTATGATGATGATAGTGATGAGAGAGAGAGAGAGAGAGAGAGAGAGAGAGAGAGAGAGAGAGAGAGAGAGAGAGAGAGAGAGAGAGAGAGAGAGAGAGAGAGAGAGAGGGGCCCAGGTACAAGGAGTACCACACCTGGCGAGACTGAGGCTCCCCCCGCGAGAGGCTGTGAGAGATACGAGAACGGTACTCTCCAGCCACGAGCAGGTCGGGGTGCCGAGGTCACGCACCAGCCAGCACCAGCGGACCTTCACCTCCAGGGTGTCCCGCCTGTGGAACACATTCACTGCAGCAGGGCCAACAGTGAGGGATATGTCCACCCAGCAGGTAAAAGTGGCTGCTCACAGGTGGCGAAGAACATGCCCCACACCACTAGTGATGCTAAATACACAGTGAGCAAGTGTAAAGGGCTTTTGAAATAATGCACAAGAAAAAGTGACATTTTAAGCCCTGAAAAGTGCACACTGAAACATATGCTACTCGAACGATCGCATAAAGTGTCGTCAGCAAAATACAAATATGTTGTGTACAATAGGTTCGTCAGTTTAAATAAAAAAAAGAGAGAGAATCTTGAAAAAATGTTTTATTAGTTTTGCTTTGAAAAGAGAAATAAAGTAAAACCAATTTCACTTATCACACACACACACACACACACACACACACACACACACACACACACACACACACACACACACACACACACACACACACACACACACACACACACACACACACACACACACACACACACACACACACACACACACACACACACACACACACACACACACCTGACAGGGGGGCAACAGGCCCGTCACCTCATAAGAAAGTTTTTAATAAGATTTGTGATTTTTTTTTTTAAAGAGAAGTGCTACAGGTCATCCAGGTGATGGTGGTGGTGGTAGTGGTGGTAATGGGGGTGGTAGTGGTGGTGATGGGGGTAGTAGTGGTGGTGGTGGTGGCGACGGTGGTGGTGGTAGAGAAGAAAAAAATAAAATGAATAAAAAAATAAAAGACGGTTCACTATATAATGGCGGTGTGGTGATGATGGAGAGAACGATGAAAAATATAATGATATAAAGTGTGAAGAGAAGTAAAATCATGAGAAGAAAATGTAGGTGAGATAGTGAAGAGATGATGAACGAGGGAAATATCAACAACAACGACAGCAATAACAAGACATCACCATTAACAACGACAACAACAACGGCAACAAGCAAACCACAACAACAACAATCAACCCTCCTGTACAATCACACTTTAAACATTCCTAGCTTCTCAACTTCAACCCCTTAAACCTCCCTTCCTTCCCTCCTCCTCCTCCTCCTCCTCCTCCTCCTCCTCCTCCTCCTCCTCCTCCTGACATCCTCTCATCGGCTTCTTGTGTAGACAGTGGAGGTAATTATGTGAGGTGAACGAGGGGAGGAAAGGAGAGGAGTGAAGGGAAAGGTGAGAGGGGAGGGAGAGGGGAGAGCGGGGAAGGTAGGGAGAAGAGTTAGAGAGGGGATGAAAAGGTGTGAGAGGAGGGAGAGGGTAAAGAGGGGAGGGAGGAGGGAGGAGAGGAGGGGGAGTAAAAGGGGAGAGGAGGGGGAGTAAGAGGGGAGAGAGACGTCGCTGTGCCACTAAGTTGTATGCTCATTAATTTTATTCCTCGTAGGGCTGATGGGAAGTGAGAGGACGAGGGAGCTAGTGAAGGGGGGGGGGTGAGAAGGAGTAGGGAAGAGGAGAAGGGAGGGGAGACTGGCATATAGAAGGAAGGGTGTTTAGAATAAATTTAAAATGGTGTGAAGGAAATGAGATAAAAAGATACATAGCTAGATGGATGGATAGATAGATGTATAAATATAAACAGTATGTGTGTGTCGGTGAGTGTGTGTGTGTGTGTGTGTGTGTGTGTGTGTTCCTCAAGTACAGTTATATGAACATTACCTGAGCTTTGAAAGAAGTGCTCGACACACAAATGTCTTAATAGTGGCCTGTTATGAGAGAGAGAGAGAGAGAGAGAGAGAGAGAGTTTTTTTTTTCGTCAAGGGCTAAGCAATATAAAGAGAACGGGAAATACAACAGTGTGTTTAGGGAGACATTCCTTTTCCTTCTGTTCTTCATCAAATGTTTTGGTGTATTTGTTAATTTTTTTCTTTTTTTCTCTTTATTTTTGGGTCAAACAGGTCTCTTCTCTTTAATGAGACAAATAGTTAATTAGTGAAGGACCTGGTTAAATAGTTAGTTGTATGGTTATTTATTTATTTATTTATTTATTAGTTTATTTTATTCTTTCCTTTCTTGTCTTTTCTTTTTCTTCTTCTTTTCTTTTTTATGTTTTCTTTTCTTTTGATTCTTTTCTGCTTTTATATAGTTTTCTTTTCTTGATGTTCTTATTTCTATCATCCTCTTGAGATGTCCTTTGGTCCGGGTGAGCCTCTTTCACCCCGGAAGAGACTCACCCATAATTTTCTTGATGTTATTTAGAGCCGAAAATGTGGATGATGACTTTTTTCTTTTTTAGATGTTGTTTTCTATCGTGTTCTTTTTCTGATGTTCTTTTCTCTGCATTTTCCTTGTGCTGGTTTTCTCTTCCTTCATTTTCCTTTTTCTGGTGCTGTTTCTACATCGGCTTTTCTTGGTGCCGTATCCTGCTACAGACGAGTCTCCTTCACCCCAGAGAAGCCTCGCCCGTACCAACATACCACACCAAACGCCTGTATGCTAGATTATTACTTCGATTTGTTGTTGTTGTTGTTTTCTCCTGTTGATGAAGTGTTTATAAGTGATCTTTTTCCTGGTATTCTTTTTCTGCATTACCCTTTCTCCGGTGTCACTTTTCTTTATTTCCCGTGTGCTGGTGTGGTGTGGAGGATCTACATCGCCTTTCCGTGACGCGGTATCTTGCTACAGCTGAGTCTCCTTCACCCCAGAGAAGGCTCACCCGTGCAAACATACCACACCAAAGTCCTTAATCCTAGTTGTTCGTTTTGTTTATGTTGTGTTTTGTATCTGATTACTTTTCTCTGGTATTCCTTTCATGTATTATCCTGTCTCCGGTGTTATTTTTTTTAATGTGTCGTGTGCTGGTGTTGTGTACAGTATACATATCGCCTTTTTCGGGTACCGTATCTTGCTACAGCTGAGTCTCCTTCACCCCAGAGAAGGCTCATCCATACCAATATACGGCACCGAAGGTCTTCATGCTGGATTTTTTTGTATCTGTTTGTCTTATTTTTTCCGTTATTTTCATGTTGGGTGAAGGAGACTTATCTATTTCCTGGAATTCCTCTCCTGTATTATCCTATTTCTGATGTTCTTTTTGTTTATTTCCCTTTTTTCGGTGTTTTTATCTGTTATATCTCTGTCGTGGAGTTGTTCTGAAATCGCCTTTCCTTGGTGCTGTGCTGATACGAATGAATCTCCTTCACCCCAGAAAAGACCCGCCCATACCAACACACAACACCAAATGCACTCCCTCCCCCCGCCCCTGGACACTCGGGATATCCGGCACCGCCATGGACGCCCCGAGGGAGCCGATACGCCCTGCCGGAACCTCTGCGCCCCGCGACGCTCGCCAGGGAGACCTTGGGCTTCCTGACGCTCCCCAGCACCGCCGGGGCGGGAGGCAGGAACTCAGACAACTGCAGAACAACTCCAGACGGGAATGTTAAATTAATTGTAAACACCGTGACGGCGCAAAAGCCACGTTTGTCGAGTCTGGGATGGCAGGAGCCGGCCGAGTGTTTTGGCGCGGCATGCGCTGCCCTCTTTGTCTCTGATTTCTTTGTTTATTTTGAGAGAGAGAGAGAGAGAGAGAGAGAGAGAGAGAGAGAGAGAGAGAGAGTGTTCAGAAAACTTAATATACTAACAATTTCCTCATCCCCAAATAACACGGTACACAGAAAAAAAAAATTTCGTCTGATACCTCAAAAAATATGGAAAACATATATCGATGCTTACTGTACGTACATTTTCCTTTTTTTCAACGTTTACACTATTCCACGTACACACCCTGGACGTGACTGCATAACGAAGGCTTCTTTACATGCATACATAAGCACATACACACATATACATACAGTTTTTATACCCGCTCTCTCCACGCACCGGGACCTGTTCATTAATCTACAACAGCAGCAGCTTTTAGTTCTCCCTGAACCTAAGGCATTGCCCACATATTCACAACACCTGGAGAGTAATTATAAAGAAAGGTATCGGTGAGAATATTTCTTTTTCCAATCTTTTTTCTCTCATTCTTTTTCTCTCATCCACATTCCTCTCTTTCTCCTTTTTCTCCTTTCCAATCCCTTCCCCCCTCTCTGCTTTCTTACTTTCCCATCATGACCTCCACCTCTCCTTTCACACTTTCCCCTCCTTCCCTCCCAATCCCCTTCCTCCCTCTCTGCTTTCTTCCTTTTCCATCATGACCTCCACCTCTCCTTTCACACTTTCCCCTCCTTCCCTCCCAATCCCCTTCCTCCCTCTCTGCTTTCTTCCTTTTCCACCATGACCTCCACCTCTCCTTTCACACTTTCCCCTCCTTCCTTCCCAACCCCCTTCCTCCCTCTCTCTCTTCTCATTCTTTCGTTCTTTATCCCTTCTTTCTTCTCCCCCCTGTTCTCTCTCTCTCTCTCTCTCTCTCTCTCTCTCTCTCTCTCTCTCTCTCTTTCGCTTCCATTTCCTTACTTTAATTTCTCCCAGGCCACGTTTTATGCTTGCCGGGAACACACACACACACACACACACACACACACGACGACGAAGCTGTGGATTGTGTGTGTTATTAGTGTGAGTGGAGGAGGAGGAGGGGTGATATGTGGGAGGGTGGGAAGGTAAGGAAGGGAAGGTAGGAGGAGGAGGGTAGGCCAGGGGTGGAGGAGGAAGAGAGAAAGGGAAGAGAGAGAAAGGAAATAAGAAAAGAGAAAGTTAAAGCTCCCATGAACCTACTTGGAAATTAGAAACATTATCATTATCATCACCATCACTACCATCACCATTATTACTACCAGCATCATCAGACACACCACTAACACTACTGCCATCATCACCATCACTACCATCACCATCACTACCATCACCATTATTACTACCAGCATCATCACATACACCACTAACACTACTGCCATCATCACCATCACTACCATCACCATCACTACCATCACCATTATTACTACCAGCATCATCACATACACCACTAACAGTACTGCCATCATAACCATCACTACCATCACCATTATTACTACCAGCATCATCACATACACCACTAACACTACTGCCATCATCACCATCACTACCATCACCATTATTACTACCAGCATCATCACATTCACCACTAACACTACTGCCATCATCACCATCACTACCATCACCATTATTACTACCAGCATCATCACATACACCACTAACACTACTGCCATCATCACCATCACTACCATCACCATTATTACTACCAGCATCATCACATACACCACTAACACTACTGCCATCATCACCATCACTACCACCACTATTATTACTACCAGCATCATCACACACACACCACCAACACTACTGCCATCATCACCATTATCATCACCATCACTACCACCACTATTATTACTACCAGCATCATCACATACACCACTAACACTACTGCCATCATAACCATCACTACCATCACCATTATTACTACCAGCATCATCACATACACCACTAACACTACTGCCATCATCACCATCACTACCATCACCATTATTACTACCAGCATCATCACATTCACCACTAACACTACTGCCATCATCACCATCACTACCATCACCATTATTACTACCAGCATCATCACATACACCACTAACACTACTGCCATCATCACCATCACTACCATCACCATTATTACTACCAGCATCATCACATACACCACTAACACTACTGCCATCATCACCATCACTACCACTATTATTACTACCAGCATCATCACACACCACCAACACTACTGCCATCATCACCATTATCATCACCATCACTACCACCACTATTATTACTACCAGCATCATCACATACACCACTAACACTACTGCCATCATCACCATCACTACCATCACCATTATTACTACCAGCATCATCACATTCACCACTAACACTACTGCCATCATCACCATCACTACCATCACCATTATTACTACCAGCATCATCACATACACCACTAACACTACTGCCATCATCACCATCACTACCATCACCATTATTACTACCAGCATCATCACATACACCACTAACACTACTGCCATCATCACCATCACTACCATCACCATTATTACTACCAGCATCATCACACACACACCACTAACACTACTGCCATCATCACCATTATCATCACCATCATCATCATCATCATCATCATCATCATCATTCCCACCATCATCACCCTCTTCTTTATAACTCTACCATTCCCATTCTAATTATTAAAAGACCCGTCATCATATTAATCCATATATTTTGCATTATGAACCAATATTATAATGATGAATGGTGGCACTCGTGTGTGTGTGTGTGTGTGTGTGTGTGTGTGTGTGTGTGTGTGTGTGTGTGTGTGTGTGTGTAATAATATAATATAATATAATAATAATAATAATAAACGGTTTATTAAGTGATTGCAGCTGTAAAGCTGAAAATATACGTGTTAAAAATATAATATTGAAATATAATAGAAAAAAAAGTACAATATGAAAGGGGTATAGGGAGTGGTGGGGGGGGAGGTGAGGTGGTGGAATGCACTGCGTTAGCGCGGTAGGAGGCGATGTGGTTTTCCGGGTGACGTGTCAGGTGTTAAACCCCAGGTCAACCCCAGGTCAAAAAAGGGTCAGGTCGCAGTTGATTGCACGGGTGCAGGTAGAAGCGGTGTCGGCCGTCACTCAGCTTAGCGATGACCTGCTAATCTCTCCAGCCGGTGAGACATGATAGGAAGAGGTGGACCGAGAAGCAGTAGGCGGGGGAACATTTAACGTCTGATCTGCCCCATGCCACTTGCCCCAACCATGAGTCCACCTGAGTGACGGGCGTCAACACTGCACTGCACCTGAACCGAATTCTCCCAGCAGCATGATGGTCGGACTGGTGTACCTGGGGCACCTGGGGGCCGGCGTCGGTTGGACGGTAAGGCGGTGTTGACGTCACACTGGCCATTTCTGCTCTTCAGTGTCTTCACGGCACCTCAAACGCACTGCACTCACTGTCTGTCACCATGATTAAGCTTGATGTCACAAAAGTTTCTTACGGTGCTGGGTTATTGATGAAAAGGGAGAGGGGGATGGAGGGGAAGGGGAGAGGCCAACAGGCTGGCCCCGGGCTGCTCCTTTCGGAGCGCCGTGACCCACGTCTGACCTCGGTCAGGTCTGGGCACCTCCTTGCTCTTCTCTCCCTCCTCCTCCTCCTCCTCCTCCTCCTCCTCCCCCTCCTCCTCCTGTTCCTA